>NC_067127.1:267481-537481 GCF_021347895.1 Acanthochromis polyacanthus | reverse complement strand
ACTCTGTGGAGAGAAAAGAGCTTCGTGTCGTTCCAATCTCACTTTGGAGGCTTCAAAGCAGTGTCAGGGAGTGTCAGATTTGAGGAGGTGTTGAATCTCATACTCTTTAAAACTTGTAATCCGCTCAAGGAGCCTACGGCAAAAAAAAAAAAAAGTCTACACATTCACACACACACATAAAACACACACACAGCACACATAAACACACACACACAGCACACATAAACACACATAAAAACACACTTCAATGGCAGCAGGATAAACACACGCTGTAAATGCAGATTCTAATGAAATGATGCTGAACAGAAAAGGTCATCAAACGCTGCTTTTATCCTCACCAGAGAATATTAAAACCTGTTCACACTAAGAGGACAAGGTCGGAGCTAAGAGGCCATCCATCCTGCTGCCGATAAACTCCTCTGATTGGCCGGTCTCCAGCCGCAAACAGCTCAATTACTTAATTGCAACTTCAATCAAAACAGGCAATTTGTTTAATCTGAGCTTTCTGCGCATTAGAAAAAATAAAACAGCACGATCACCTCGCATCATCTTAGCCATGAAATTGTGCTTTGGGATTTCAAACGTGGCCTCCATGAGAGCGAGAGGAGAGAAGTCCAATCAAAAGTTCAATTATGTAAATGGAGATGTGGAGAGGATGGAACAATGAGAGGAGAGGAGAGCGAATGTAGCGTGAAAAATAATACACATTAACATACAAAGGAAATATCACATTACTGCTGTAATCACACCGCACTGAGGAGAGCCGTGAGAGAACGTGTGTGCACGTGTGTGTGCACGCTCAGTTTTCTGTGTGAACAGGTGGAATGATGACAGTTTACACCTGAGAGCTCCCGCTGAACCGAACCTCCTACAGAGACGATGCTGGGCTGCACATTTATCCAGATAAATCCTTCCAGTGCAGCTTCATGCAATAAAACAACGTAGGAAATATGTAAATATGTTCATTATGATGGTGATTTACAGGGGAGGTTCAGCAGATATGCTTCCATCTAGCAGTCAACCCCAAGGCCAAGACAGAGGGCCTTTCGGCAGTTGGCTACCGAGATGTAAAATGCAAAAATCAGGAAAAGCTGTTTCCTTTTCCAGGACCATTTCTGCTTCCAAGGCCTATTCTGCTCCAGAGGCAGAACCAAGGAAAGGAAAAACACAGGAGAGAAAAAACACGGCTTTGAAACTGAAATAAAAACCATTCACTGAAAAAAAGAGGATGGAGTAAGAGAAATTGGAGGAGACAAAGGAGTGAGTGTGCCAGGCTGCAGCGTGCCCACTAAACGCATAACACCGGGGCGTAACATAGAGTAACACCGTGACGTAACGTGGAGTAACACCGGGACGTAACATGGAGTAACACCGGGACGTAACGTGGTGTAACACTGGGGCATAACATGGAGTAACACCGTGACGTAATATGGATTAACACCGGGACGTAACATGGAGTAACACCGGGACGTAACGTGGTGTAACACCGGGGCGTAACATGGTGTGACACCGGGGCGTAACATGGAGTAACACCGGGACGTAACGTGGTGTAACACCGGGGCGTAACATGGTGTAACACCGGGACGTAACATGGAGTAACACCGGGGCGTAACGTGGTGTAACACCAGGGCGTAACGTGGTGTGACAGCAGGGTGTAACATGGTGTAACACCGGGGCATAATGTGGTGTAACACCGGGGCGTAACGCGGTGTAACACCGGGGCGTAACGCGGTGTAACACCGGGGCGTAACATGGAGTAACACCGGGGCGTAACATGGTGTAACACCGGGGCGTAACATGGTGTAACACCGGGGCTTAACATGGTGTAACACCGGCAGGT
This sequence comes from Acanthochromis polyacanthus, assembly GCF_021347895.1. Classification (NCBI taxonomy): domain Eukaryota; kingdom Metazoa; phylum Chordata; class Actinopteri; family Pomacentridae; genus Acanthochromis; species Acanthochromis polyacanthus. The sequence continues at coordinate 535,641 of NC_067127.1, read as the reverse complement.
AACATGGAGTAACACCGGGGCGTAACATGGTGTAACACCGGGGCGTAATGTGGTGTAACACCGGGGCGTAATGTGGTGTAACACTGGGGCGTAACGTGGTGTAACACTGGGGCGTAACGTGGTGTAGCACAGGGGCGTAACATGGAGTAACACCGGGGCGTAACGTGGTGTAACGACAGGGCGTAACCTTTCTTTCTCTCTTGGTGGTATAGCAGTGATGTCAGGGACTCAGCAGTTGCTAGCTGCTCCAGGGCAGAGCCAGACCTGGTGCCTGGACCAACGGCCCCCCTCCTCATCCGCGCTGGACACTGAAAATGAAAGCAGCAGCAGGTCTCCTCCCGCTATAGATGACATGCAGGCTGCAGAGGATAAAAACCCTCCTCTGGAATGTTTCCCGTCTCATCGGGCCAATTTTGCTGAAAACATTCAGGATGCCAACATTAAAAGATGTATCCTTAAGATGGGCCCATGCAGACCCAAAAGTCCATTTCCCACTGATAACAACAATCGATGTTTTTCGGACAGTTATTACACCTCTACCACTAAAGTTTGGATGAAACTTCCACGCAGCTGGCTGTGCTACTCCCCCAAATTAGACCGCTGTTACTGTGAGCCTTGCTGGCTTTTTGCCAACCGAAATGCCCCGTATTACAACAATGCATGGGTAAACGCCCCTTTTATTTTTGACTCTTCCCGTCACCGTTGCAACCCTTGAGTGTTCATTCTCTAAGCTAAAACTCATTAAAACACTTGAGGAGCAAGGGTAAGGGTTAACTCCACTGAGTAAACTTGCCATGTTGTCTATAGAGAATGAGAGAGCAAAGAAAATGGACATACAGAGCATCATGAACGAGTCCGCGGAGCGCAAGGCTCGTCGTAAGCCCTTCAAATAGTGGTGAGTAGGCCTATAGTACTTCACACTGAAATTGTGTTTGTGAACATGTGGGCAGCTGTGCCAGTTTTACTAAACTTTATAGCTACTGATACAGGCTCTGAGCTGAAATAGTTAAAGTGGGTGTCAAAATGATGCGGTCGCTATCCGTGGTGCTGAACTGCTTTGAATTTGTGTTGTTTTATTATGAGTGACCATATGGCCTAAAGTTTCTGTTGTTCTCTTGGTTTGTTATACTTCATGTCCGTTTGATGGACTTCTAAATGACAGTCGCTCCCTGTGGTGCCGAAGCTTGTAAGCCCCCCTGTTGCGGGCACGTGTATGTTGTAAAATTATGTTATGATGAGCTTTATTATTTGGGTTTAAAGGGCCCGGTCATTTGCCCCGCCCTTGGCCCGGCTCTGATTTGTTCCGCTAGTGGATACAGTTCATGACAGGAGGTGAGAATCAAACTTCAGTAGCGGTAGAGAATCTTACTGAAGTCGATGTTTTCTGTGATAACTTCTGCTGTTTGCTGAGGGACAATAAGTCTACGGGTGGACTGAAGATGATCCACTCTGCTCCATGTTTCCTTCTCTTCAGAGAATTCAGCCATCAGATTAGACATTTAAAACCCTGTGTCTATATTACAGAATCTAGGAAGAGGCTCCACAGGCCTCCCACAGCTTCCTCTTCCTCACCTCCTCATCTTCCTCAGATAAATAAAGGAGGAGGAGGAGGAGCATGTACTGCTCTTTTAAATCCATACATATTAATCTCTTAACTGCCATCTTCAACAAACAAATTAGTAAGGATCAGCTGATCCGATAGCACGACATTTATCAATGAATCTGAGACAGCCAACAAAAACTCATTAAGGAGAAAAGAAGGAGGAGAAGAGGAGGACCGGAGGAGAGGAGGAGGCCACTTTAGGAATTATGTTCTGCAGGTCAAGAAGAGGTGTGTGTGTTATAATATGTGTGTGTGTTAAGTGTGTGTGTGTTACTAAGTTATGTGTGTGTTGGAGGTGTTACTGCTGCAGTATTCCACCCTCTACTCCTCAGGTCCATCATCTAGAATGTGTGTTGTTAGGGTGTGTGTTATAATATGTGTGTGTTAATAGGTGTGTGTAGGGGTGTTACTGCTGCAGTATTCCACCCTCTACTCCTCAGGTCCATGGTCCAGCAGCGCTGGGCTCCAGGTGATGGGAGGGGTGATAGCACAGCCAATTAAAATGAACATAATTACAGAGTGGCCCCTTTGACTCCTGATCAGAATAAGCATGAATCAACACGCTGTTGGAGGAGGAGAGGTGGAGGGGAACGCTGCACAGAGGGAGGGGAAAGAGGCAGGAATATGACAAGAACATCCAGAACCAGAGGGAGGAGATGAGAATGAAGATGTTGAGGAGATCGGAGGACGAGAGGAACTGTGAGGATCAGATGATACGTTCTGGAGATGCTGGACTTCATCTCACATAAAACTAATATTAAGTTATAAAACATCTAATTCTGCTGTACTGCTTCCACCTCAACCCCTCTCTCTGTGATGTTCAAGTCTTCTTCAGTCTTTAGCCTGAAATTGTAAAAAGAAAAATAAGTAAAAATAAAAATGATAAACAAAATATAACCAAAATCCTTTTTTTAGCCAGAAAGTACAAAAACTAAAATAACTAAAAATAAAAATGACCAGATATAACAAGTTACACCATAAAAACTAAAAATTGCCAGAGTCTGATGCAAGGGTTTCAAACTGGTTCTCCAAATGTAAGATAATAAAAAAATAAGAAGAAGGGTTTTATCTTTAATAGTTCCTGAGCTATTGTAGTCCAATCATAGCCACAAAATTCATTCAGCAAAACAAAAAAAAGTGCTAAAAGTGGGTCGACGAGTAATTATATATTAATATTAACCTCAGAAAGTATTTTATGTTAATCTAAAATGTTCTAAGCATCTTTGATAAGAAGGTTAAACAGGAATAGTTATAAAATTCTGATATCTGAGATGGAATGACCTCCAAACATTCTTACAGACGGAGCACAAAGACTGATCTCTGGATCACAAGGAAGAAGACGAGGAGGATCAAAATACAGAAATCTATGTTCTAAGACCACAACAGAACGATCAGATGTTCTCCTGAGTCCCACAAAAGCTCTGAAGCCATCAGAGAAAACTCCACTCAGTATTTCCTGCAGCACATAAAAGCACACACCTGCATACCATCAGAGCTGGAGGGTTTATAAAGAGGCAATTAAAGCCTTATCACTGCTGCACTCGCTCTCCTTCCTCACACTCACACACACACACAGCAGTGCACATGTGTGTGCACGTACACTCACACACTTTAAAAGACAAATCACTGACTAATTCATAAGATACTTCCTTTTTTAAATTATGGAGAACGGTTGGTTTAATTCAATTAAATCGTAGCGGGGCCACTTAAAGCTGACAGGAGGAGCTTTGGTCTGAGAGCTTCTTAGAAGATGTAGGGGGTCTCAGAGCTCTGGAGGTCCAAGGAGTCCTCAAGTGCACTGACCTCTATCTCGTGGCCCGAAGCCCCTTAAAGCTCACCCCAAAAAGCCTGGATCCTTCTGGTTTAAGCCCACACACACCTGGAGGAGAGGCAGATTAAGGCCAGATTAAGATAAAGTTACCCCTTCTCCGGCCGCTATGTCATTCAAACCGCTGGGCTCTGAGGACACACCAGACAAAAAGGTTTGGTTCATTCACATAAACGCATACACACACACACACACACACACACACAAAGGAGTTCTGGTCATCCTCATAAGCCCTATTAGTCTGCTATAGAGCCTCTCATAGCAGACATCAATCATGGAGGGATTAGTCAATTCCCTCTCTGAACGAGCAGCCAGGGAAACTTCCTTCAACTCCATAGCAGCTCTCGTTCTTTCAGAGATTACACAGCGATTTGTTTTCATTTTGTTCATCTTCATCGTTTTCTGTTTGACTTGCTTTTCATTTCTCTCTCTCCTGCTCGGCGTCTCCCTCTTTTCCTGCATGCAGCTTGTGAGGTAATCCTTGGCAGATAAAACTAAAGAGGACTTACCAAAGGCAGATTACAAGCGGCGCTTTGCGGAAGGCCTTTTACACCAGCCGGCGGTATTCAGAGAACGAGCTCTTCGCAGCGCTTAACTTGTGAACTCGACATGCACCCAACAGAGGAAGAGGTGGAAAAATGATACCCGCATTACAGAAACTGGATCAAAATAGATCCTCACAACACACAGGAACACACATTAGAGCACACAACACACACAGGAACGCACATTAGAGCACACAACACACACAGGAACGCACATTAGAGCACACAACACACACAGGAACGCACATTAGAGCACACAACACACACAGGAACGCACATTAGAGCACACAACACACACAGGAACGCACATTAGAGCACACAACAAACACAGGAACGCACATTAGAGCACACAACACACACAGGAACGCACATTAGAGCACACAACACACACAGGAACGCACATTAGAGCACACAACACACACAGGAACGCACATTAGAGCACACAACACACACAGGAACGCACATTAGAGCACACAACACACACAGGAACGCACATTAGAGCACACAACACACACAGGAACGCACATTAGAGCACACAACACACACAGGAACGCACATTAGAGCACACAACACACACAGGAACGCACATTAGAGCACACAACACACACAGGAACGCACATTAGAGCACACAACACACACAGGAACGCACATTAGAGCACACAACACACACAGGAACGCACATTAGAGCACACAACACACACAGGAACGCACATTAGAGCACACAACAAACACAGGAACGCACATTAGAGCACACAACACACACAGGAACGCACATTAGAGCACACAACACACACAGGAACGCACATTAGAGCACACAACACACACAGGAACGCACATTAGAGCACACAACACACACAGGAACACACATTAGAGCACGCAACACACACAGGAACGCACATTAGAGCACACAACACACACAGGAACACACATTAGAGCACGCAACACACACAGGAACGCACATTAGAGCACACAACACACACAGGAACGCACATTAGAGCACACAACACACACAGGAACACACATTAGAGCACACAACACACACAGGAACACACATTAGAGCACACAACACATACGTGTGTCTCCTTTCATGGCTGCAGTGGAGAAAACTGACATGGGAACAGCAGCTGAAGACGTTCTGATTTTAGATTTCATAGAAAATGATTAAACACAACATATCTCTGTTATTAAACACATCAATGCCTGCAGCTCTGGGAGACTTCGTGCATCAAGTCGTAACTCCGTTCTTCTAGGGACACACCGATTATCAGCCTGGTTGATATATTATTTTCTGATTATCTGTATTTTATTGGCAGACTATCGATATATTTAATGCTTCAGTCACCGCTCTCTGTCTGTCGTCACTCTCTGCTCTCAGAAATGTCTGTGAAGCTGAAAAACTGAACAAGAAACACACAAACCAGAAAATTAGCCTCTCTCACAGTGGCTAAGGCTATGCTAACAGCTAGCGGCTAAGTGGCTGTCCAACATAAAACGTTTTATTTTTCCTATGTATGGAAACTTATGGTCCACCCTTTATATCGGTTCCGGGTATCGATTCTAAAAAAACACAACAGGTCGGTCGATTCGAACTTTCTTCTTCTCTGGATGTCAAAGTTAGTTGATCAAACAAACACCAAACCTGGAAGTCACTCCTTTAACTGTTGGCTCAAACAGCTGAAGCTGCTCAGTACTCGGTCACATCTTTACCTTCCTCTTAACCTGATGACAGCGATGCCCTGCAGTCAGGAAGCCCAACGATTGGACCTAAACCATGAGAAGAAGAAGAAACTCTCCCACCAGATCCAATGACAGGGCACTCAGAGAGCTGAGGAGGGGTCCACGCTGGGAGAGGTAATGATTTAGCCTTCCTCTCTCAGGGATTATTCTCCTAATATTACAGCTTATGGAAAGGCCGGCGTGGCCAAAGGAGCCACTGAAGCTTCAATGCTTTGGTCTCAGACGGCCGCTATGCCCGTTCCCCCACCAACGCCGATGCCAAGCTCTGAAATTTAAGAGACAACAGTCTCGTGATCCGTCGCTTTAACCCGACAATATAGACTCGCCATACAAACCTCCGGATAGATTTCACCCTGAACCTTCATCAGAACAGATCAATGTTTTCCTGCTTCTACTAAACTGCAAAGAAAAGCAACACAGTAATTTTAATTTAAGATCTGACAGTGACCGTCTGTTAAACTCATACAGCTACATGTAGGATAACAGAAGAAAAGCAGTGCTGGAAAGAGTAAAAAGAAACAAAATATAAGAGCGACGTACTAGTGAAATAAAATAAGTAATCTAAAACGAGGTTGGAATACAGCAGTAAAAACAACACTACTAATTACACTGAGGTCATAAATCATATCACACATGAAACTAAACGAGATGGAAAAACTGCATCTAAACTGACATATTCCTCATTTTTCCCATTTTGAAACTGAAATGTTACTTGATACTGAAACTGATATTAAACTATTGAGAAAAGTAAAACTGCAGATGATATTATGACATAAATATTAATGTTCAGATCAAAGTGTTCAGTGCTTCAGCTGTTTATGTAAACTGTAATGTGTACATTAATTATCTGAAGCAACAAACACATTCAGAAGACCAGCAGAGTCTTCACAATGAGGCTGTAAATATCAAGAATATGACTGATTCCTTCTGTAAAACTTCATTTTTAACTGAAACAATCAGCACCAATGTGAATTAAAACTCTAACGCAGCGTCTTGACAGCTATAAATATGTATAAATATAAACGGTTCAGAAACATCTGAGACTCTGTGTGAGGGAATGTCAAACTTATCAGAAGAGATGAAATAACTTGGTCCAGGATATAACGATAAGAAGACGGGAGACCTTAGAGGGGCAGAGATCAGAAGACATCAGATGACTGTCCTTGTCTCTTGGGCTCTCCTCCGTCCTCCAAAAGCATCCCTCAGTCGTCACGGTAACCTCAGAAACACTTCACAGAGCCGACGCGGTCCTCGCCTGCCGCCAACCTCGGTGAAAGCTAATTAAGAAACATGGCAGCCTTCTGCGAACTCAATTAAATAATGTTAATTTATTCTAATTTCAATTTGGAGGTAGTCTGAACTGAAGGAGGGGCGGCGAAGACAAAGTCTGGGAGAAGAAGGAGAGCTGTGGCCTCTGCCTCCCCCTCCGGCTCTGCAGCTCTCACAACCAGCAAACTCCATTTAATTTCAACCTTTTCATTAACATTAGCAATCACTGCAGCCCTCCACCTGAAGGGGAGGAAGAAAACACACCTCTGGAAGAAAGGAAGCACTGTTTGCTTCTGTGTGTCACACATGAAAGCAGATGGAGGGGAATAGCAGGAACACCATGTTAGATTATACTTAAAACTCATTATTTTACCTTTTTACTACAGTTTAACCCTCAAGCAACCAAGCTGTTTTAGCCACTAAAATGACCGACTGGGCTCATTTATGACCCACTATATGTTACACAGGAATACGTCTACTTTAGTGCCGCTTTTTGTGCTTTCTTACCTATTCCACTCCACTGCATTTTAAGATGGATATTCTAAAGTAACCTTCTTTTATTATTCATGGATTTTAATCATTTTTGACTCAGAGCTAAAGTAAAACCAGATGAACAACATGATGCATTGTAAGAACGCAATAACATTTATTTAGACACGCTTTGTCTGCCACGTCTTTTAAAACTTTATTCCTTTTGTTTCCTCAATAGTAAATCAAAAGCACATAAAAACAAAATCTACACAAACATCTTGTCTGTATGTGTGCGATGTAACATGCAGAGAAGTATTTAGATTAGGGGCGGCTGTGGCTCAGGGGGCAGAGCCGTTCGTCCAATGCAGACACTTTACCCACCTGAGCTCCAGTGCTGCCACTTCCACTGCTGTATGAATGTGTATGCTGTGTAATGTTGGTGGTGGTCAGAGGGGTTGTAGGAGTGGATTGGCAGCCAGTCAGTCTGCCCCAGGGCAGCTGTGGCTAAAAATGTAGGTCTGCCAGCTATAGTGCAACACACTGAAATATAGCGATTAGAGGTAGAAATAATAAATAAAACTAAGGCCTACAATAGTGAAAAACCTACACATCTTTCTGGGTCATAAGTGACCCCAGACAAGTTTCCATTATCCTTGTCACACCAGTAGGCCGATCTCTACAAAAAACTATGAGCAGCTGTAGGACAAGTAGATTGACAAATTCATGGTAGGAAACATTTTTCAGATAAAAGATATAAAAAAGGCAAATATAATTATATGGCTGGGGTCATAAATGACAACACTCGGTTGCTTGAGGGTTAAACTAGGAGAGCTGAGAATAACAAAAGAGATTTCAAAAACTAAGGAAGCTAAAATATGTAATAAAATTCTGCAAAAACAGTCAACAATTAAACCATATATTGGATTATCAAACCGCATGGAAGTAAAGAGTGAAAACGCTGAACAGTTTCTAAGATTCCTGGAGAAGATATTAAGACGATGCAGAACTTTAGGCTCTAACTTTTCTCCACAGACAAACGCCAGCTTCCAACTTTTCTTTATATGAAAATAAGGCAAATAATTCATGAAGCGGAAACTCTGATGAAAATCCAAAGATCAGCGCATCTAAGTGTAGAGCGGTCTGAATAGAGATGAAAAAGGAGGAGCAGGGAGGGATCACTGCAGAAATCAGCCCCAGGGAGAAGAGATGGACTGAATCCGACCAGACGGAGCTCACAGCCCGCCCAACAGGAACTCCCTGTGTTCATTTAAATTAATCCCACAGACGTTCTCATCCCTCCAGCTCCTTCACAGACACTAAACTCCACGCATTCGAGGATCTATATCTCCCAGACGGGGCGACGTACAGACACACTGGCATGAGACTCAAGCAGCACTTCCACCAACTGGGAGACAAATCTCAGATAGAAACGGAAAATATGCAGAGGTAGCTCAATATTCAAAGACTAGAGTTGTATTTGTGAATCCTAGATGGCGACAACAGTTAAAGAAGCACATTCAAGTAAAAGTAAAGGCATGACTTAATCTGGTCAAACTGACCGATCAGCTGATAGAGAATAAACCTGAAGACTACATCACTGTCCTGTCTTCATTTAGTCCTAAAGTAAAGACATGAATGACCAAACGGAGGACGGTACTGAACTAAACAAACAGACCTCTGTTTCTACTGCTATGCAATGACAACCGGTTTTTATTTTTTTCATAATTGCAGCTTGACAGAGACTAAAAACCACAAAAATAGGAACACTGCAGAAAGTCCATGAATCAACCACAAAGCAGAAGCAAAAACAGACCGCCAGTGTAACGCTACAGACCTGAAAAAGCTCGTCTGTAAAGATCTTTCAAACGTGGGCCGGTGCAGCCAACATGTCCAGCTTTACAGCTTCACAAAGCCAACTGACTATTCTGACAAATGCAAAGAGCTAAAGGCTAGTGAAAGGTACATATGACATGAATATATGATGTCCATGTTCTGAAACAGAAGTCAAGCCAACATGGAAAACATCTCGATAAGCAAACAACGCATTCTCACTGAGAGAGGAAACTCCTGTTACTGAAAACTGTTTAAATAAAAAAACTGTTTTAAAAAAAAGAAAACTGTTTAAATCAGGTGTTTGTAGATGAACACCAGCAGCTATGAAGATCTACTGAACTCCTGCAGAAGGTGAACTAAAGGACTGCAGCTTTTATATCTGTGAGAATTTAACACTTTATAAGCAGACATGAAGCGCTGGTCTTTAAAACCCTACAGCTCTACATGGATATTAAAATATAGGAACACTGTGGAACAATAATTCAGTCCTGATGTTTCTGGTTTCTGTTCACATCCTCATATTATTCCATTACTGTCCGCTGTGGTCTCAGTGTATTTAGCCGTTACTGTATCAGAGTCATACCTGTGGCATCATATCAGCACTAAGGTATTATTTGCCGTCTGTTATGTTTCCTGAACAGTAAAACAAAGGCTGCTGCTTGTGTATTTAGCCCTCCATCCACTGACCCTGCATACTAAACCTCTCTCAGCTCCCTCTGTGGGTTTGTTTCCATGAACTGCTGGTGCTGAACGTTCTTCCACTGGCAGCCGTCCAGCGCTCAGCCTCTGTTAGGGCTTAATGTAAATCCATCTATACGTGTAATACCTGTGCATGGAGGAAGTGGGCGCACGCCATATGTCCTGTAGATGTCCTGATTCTCCACAGGCTGCTACTGAAGAGGGCAGTTTTAATGCAATGACAAGGAGGATCAAACACAGCTAAGTTTAAAACTCCATCTGCTCCAGAGGATTCATTCCTGAAAGAGGCCAAAGTATGAATCTGTTTTAGAATAAAGGAGTATTTCTGATGATTCTTCTTCCTCACTGCTATCATCCGGACTAATTCTTGCAAAAGTTCTAGTTTTCTTTGGACCAGAAGCATCAGTGGAGGCTCATTCTTTAGTGGAACAACAGGACCAAACATTCAAATGCTGCTCTTCTGTTACCTCTGCTAGGAGTAAATGTAAATGGATGTAAGACATGTTAATCTCTTTCGGTTAGCAAAGGCCAGATTTCATTTAAAAAAACTCATACGAGACATCTGAAACCCCTCAGGGCAGGTTGTAAACGTATAACTGAATATGGAGACTTTCAATATATCAATTTCTATTCACTTCCTGAGATTAGAGCCGGCCGTGTGTGTTTATCTCAGCTCCACACACATGAAGAGCCTCTAAAATACAACGGAAATGCAGAAAACACACCTTGAACCGCCGTCTATGGTGGAGTAGAGGTTAGAACAGCCCCAGAACATGTGCACTGAGCCGTGGGCACAACACAAACTACAGGAACAGATTCATGCACGTAGCCGAGCGCACATTTACACTCAGTGCACGTCTGTAGTGTGGGGATGTGTTGGTTCTGTCTTGGCCTCTCATAGTGGGAATGTCTCCTCTTAATCCTCTCTGACTTCATACATTCAAAGGTCATCTCTCAGCCCATGTGTAGGCTGCGGCGTGCACGTGTAGGCTGCGGCGTGCACGTGTAGGCTGCGGCGTGCACGTGTAGGCTGCGGCGTGCAGGTGTAGGCTGCGGCGTGCACGTGCAGGCTGTGGCGTGCACGTGTGTCACGGTGCTCGGTGTGAATCAGAAACCTATTCACACTGGATGTATATGTCAACACACCCTGTCGGTCCCTGTTTACTGTGAACGTCCCGTTATTCTGCTGTCCTCCAGCCTCCATCCATCCTCTCCCTCCATTCTCTCCCTCCCTCCCTCCATCCTCTCCCTCCATTCTCTCCCTCCTCCCTCCATCCTCTCCCTCCATTCTCTCCCTCCCTCCATCCATCCTCTCCCTCCATTCTCTCCCTCCCTCCATCCATCCTCTCCCTCCATTCTCTCCCTCCTCCATCCATCCTCTCCCTCCATTCTCTCCCTCCCTCCCTCCATCCTCTCCCTCCATTCTCTCCCTCCCTCCCTCCATCCTCTCCCTCCATTCTCTCCCTCCCTCCATCCATCCTCTCCCTCCATTCTCTCCCTCCCTCCATCCATCCTCTCCCTCCATTCTCTCCATCCTCTCCCTCCCTCCACCTTCCAATCCTAATTGTTTATTTTCTCCACCCTCCCTCCTCCACCCTGAGCTCCAGAGGCCGGGGCATCTCTGGGCGAAGTGTGGCCCACCACAGGCCACTGGCTCTGGTAATTAAAGTGGTTTAGGCCCCTCACCCACGGTCACAGGAAGCTGCAGCTGGGTGATAAAAGCAGTGTGCTGTAATTACATGGACGGCCAGCGTCAGTGCCCAGCGACACTAAAACACTCAGCAGCTGCACGTGTGTGGAGGAAACTGTAGGGCTGCCATGTTGGAGACACACGTGTGTGTGTGTGTGTGTGTGTGTGTGTGTGTGTGTGTGTGTGTGTGTGTGTGTGTGTGTGTGTGTGTGTGTACAGGGGGTCAACACCCCCTTGTGATCGCTCTGCTGTAGTTAAGCCCCCTGTGTTTAAGCCCCACACAGACTCATTACACACACACACACACATACACACACACACACACACACACACACACACACACACACACAGTTTTAACCCCACACCCCCACAGCCAATCATTCCCCACCAGTGGTCTGCCTCCTGCTGTGAGTGTGTGTGACCATCATCCATTTAATTAGAACAGCCATGATTTACCTAATTTAAATAAATAAATAAACATACGAAAACACCCCAATAAACAAATACCTATATTCAAATGAGGCCCGCTGAGCATCAAGAATGGGCCAGGAGATGAGACCGTGCAGGCGGAAAGAAAGCTAATGTAAGGACCACTGGACGTGGACACACACACTGATACACACACACACACTGACACACACACACACACTGATACACACACACACTGACACACACACACACACACTGATACACACACACACACTGAAACACACACACACACTGACACACACACACACTGACACACACACACACTGACACACACACACACACACACACACTGATACACACACACACACATTTATAAGAAGACATTCTGAAAGCAGCCTGAAGGATGAATGTGTGAATTCTGTTATAAATCGACCATCTATGACTACAAGCAGCTTCCCAGCACAGGCAGGGACAGAAATCAAACGGAGAAATCAGAAATCCTTCATTGTTTGCTGAATTTAATCAGAGGCAGAACTCAGATTAAACTGTAGAGTTCAGAGGGATCTCCGTCAGACCAGCAGCAGAAAAAAGCTAAAAAGAAATATTATCACATGGATCCTGTGTTTCGGACCAGGATCACACCTGAACACCTGTTTGGTTTCAGTCCACATGGTTCTCATGGAGAATGAAGAAAAGGAGAAGCAGTGGAGGCAGAAGAAGAAATGAAAGGTAGTAAAGCAAAGCAGAAACAGAAGTAGTAAAAAAAAGTAGTACATAAAAGCAGGTAGGAGAAGAAGCAGAGCAAGAAAAAGTAGTAAAAGAGGACCTGAAAGAAGAAGAAAAAAAATAGTAAGAGAAGACAAAGTAGGAGCTGTAGAGCAAGAAGAAACAGAAGAAAAAGAGGAAACATGAAATATATGAAGAAGAAAACTATGAAGTAGTTGTAGAAGGAGTAAGAGTAGAAGAAGAAATAATAGTAGAAGAAGAAGAAGAAGAGAAAAAGAGGAAAAAAGAAACAGAGGAAGAAATTTTCTTCTTTTTGGTCTAACTTACAATGTACTTACTGGAAAAGGAAGTTCATCTCCTCTACCTTACCAGCCTCTACCATTATCACTGATCACATTAGTAGTTTATTTTATACTAAATAAACAGAAACATCTACCTTACCAGCCTCTACCATTATCACTGATCACATTAGTAGTTTATTTTATACTAAATAAACAGAAACATCTACCTTACCAGCCTCTACCATTATCACTGATCACATTAGTAGTTTATTTTATAATAAATAAACAGAAACATCTACCTTACCACGTGTGTTCCTGTCAGGAGGATAAAATGAGGTGAATATTTCCCAGAGAAGCTGCTTACCTTGGGGGAAGAGGAGGCCAGCTCTCTGACCATCACTGCTGCCACCGGACCGGACCCCATCGGACCGGACCCCACCAAAGCCGGGCCCCATCGACTGGACCTTCTCCCTGTCTGGACCGGAGCTGGGCCTGTGGGGTGGAGGGCTGGGGCTGGGGCCTGGAGGTGGAGGAGCTCTCCTCTTCTGGCTGCTGCCCACATCTACAGAAGATCCACCAGCAGGTCCAGGACCGGAAGCTCTGGGCTCATAGAACGGATTGGATCTGAACAGGAGGGAGAGAAGGAGATGAAGGAGAGCAGGACCAGACAAACTATTTATCTTTACCCCTCATCAGTACATGTGGTCAAACCTATTCATCCGTACACTTATTGTCCATCTGGACCCCGGTAGTATTTCATCTGTCTCATATTTCTGTACCTGTCCAGATCTTCTCAATGGATATTTTCCTAAAACATTATGTGTGCTGCTTACAGTATTAGTATTAGGCCCTCCCATGCAAGAAACTTTTGAAATTTAAAGGCTGAAATGGTGCATTCTGGTGAACTCTGACACCTAGAATTCTTTAAACATGAAGGCTTAAAAAAATGTCTGTATGGGACCTTCTAGGCACCCCCCAAAAACAGCACAAAGTCATATTAATGTGATGAAACCAAATATTTATACTGGATTCAAATTTGAATGAGCCACATGAAGTCATCACTGTGTGTGCTTTCTGATCGACCATGGGAGTGAGCCTCTTCTGTTGAGGAACTTGTGGGGCAATGCCACTGGGTTGTTGCACGTACACACTACTGATCCCGTATGTTTGGTCCTGTTGGTTTTTTTTTCCTCATCGAATTTGGGCGATTCACGTTGGGTCTCAAAATTGATACCTCGATACGCGAATTTTTGTGTATCAGCGACCAAATAACATGCCTGAAAACTGTCTACAAATATAATAGAGAAGCACAAAACAAACACATATGCATAGCAAACATTAAAACATCTTCCCAGGAACACCGCTGCATTCATAAACCAATTCTTCATTAAGTTCTATTTCATTGATCACCAACCATTCTGAGTCATTTTTTTTAAAGAAAAAGTCTAAATTCTCTGAATCAACCTTTTTAATTTTAAATATTTTCTGGATATTTAACTGAAAATGTTCTTGTTGTAGACAGAAAGAGACATTTAAAGTCATCATGTTGGGCTTTCAGAAGCACAGATGAACATTTATCTTGATTTTCTAACATTTTATAGACCAAACATCAAATCAGTTAATCGAGAAAATAACAATTAGCTGCAGCCCTCATATAGAATTATCAAGATATTTAGGAGTATTTAAACATATCTGTGGCTATAGTTCCTCAGTAATTACTCCCTGGAAGCAGAGGCTTGTCATACAATGAGCAGCACACAGCAGAGGAAAGCTCATAGAAGATGCAGGTGCTCTGAGGTCAGGACTGAGCGACCTCATATCCTCGCTGTCCAATGTGGACTAATGACAGACGGGAGCTCTGAGACGGACGCACCACCGTGCACGGAAACACACACACACACACACACACACACACACACCAGTGTTATGACATCGAGGCAAGCTGTGGGTCTGAAAGCAGATCACGGCCTGAAGACATTCACTCAGCATGCTGAAGCTATTCTAAACAAACAGACAGAAGAAGCTGACTGACTAGGTATCTGTCTGAAAGAGGAGGTTGGAGCTGCTCAGTGTCCATCTAAGCACACAGCAAGACCAAGTGAAGAAAAGAAGAGCAGGCAGCTCTAACAGAGCAGCTCTGGCTAAAAGACATGTGAAAGGACTCCAGTCTAAACACTGCTCTGCCCTCTTGAACCCTCTATTCTGCAGGGAACTGCTCCTGATGTAAGAGACAGAGGAAAAGAAAGCCCAGTCAATAACCTGCCTGTCTGTGGACAGCTGAAACATACGGATATCTGTGACGGTTTCACTCAACAGCCTGAACCAAGACGCTTCACATTTACAATTTAGACACGGCTGTCAGAGACGAGTGGTGGAACGTTTCTCTGGAAAGATCCTCATTAAATAAAGTCTGGTTACCTATCACATGTTAAAGACAGAGAAACTTCACGTCAACAGCTTGGTTAAGGTCTTCCAGGAGTATTATAAGACTTTATTGGTTTAAACAGATGCTAATGGTCTCTGCTGTGATTCATGTCCACAGTCCCTGTAGAAATAAACTAAATAAACTCATTTATGTAAATGCCATGACTACAGCTTTAGTTGTTTCAAACCTTCTAACAGAACAGAATCACTTCATTTTTACAAGTCCAAACCTCATCCATCACATTAACAGATGAGCACACAGGTAAATGTACTTTAAACTGTGTTTTAGGGAAGTTTTTTCCAAATTCCAGGAATAACGCTGGTTGTAAAAACATCACAGAGCAAAAACACAGTTTGTCTAAATCACACCTTCCTCGTTCTCTTTGCTCTGGAATTTAACATTAATTACAAACTGAAGGTCAGATTAATGAGACTAAATAATAAAAGGTGACTAAACGTTAACAGGAGCTGCAGTCTACTTCGTTGCTTCCAGCTGTTTGATTCTTTTCTCTTAATTTTATTAAACACCTGAAACATCAGACAGCAACAGGATTAATATGAGCGTTTTCTAAGGGGTATGGGTTGTGTGGATTTACTAATAATTATAAATTATTTAGACTTCTTTGGTATTAAACTGACTGTGTATAACAAAAGAGCTCCAAAGAATAATAGCAGATCCCTGTTTGGTAGAACATCTGTGTACCAAACCACTTTTGTCATCATTAAAACTTACTGAGGTGCACAAAGACGTCTTCTTCTGTCTGCTTTAAATGTTTTTTTTAATTCTAAACTCATACCTTTCCCTTTAAGTTCTGCATAAGTTGATCCAAAAGAAAGAAAATCTAAATTCTCCGACAGTTAAAGCTCTGTTCTCTACTAAAATAGCTTTTTTTAATGTCACCAAACTAAACTGGAATCACTGAAGGGAACAGAAAAAGGAAAGAATGGAGCAGGAAGGAAGTCAGGATGAAAGAACAGCGAGGAGAAATAAAAATAAACAGGGAGGAAGTTCAGGAGAATGAAAGAGGGAAAGTATGGAAGGAGGGAGGCAAAGAATGAAGGAGGAGGGAGACGAGGTTAAAGAATGCAGTGAAACAACAGAGGCCTTGTTGCCTCGTCATTTCACCTGTTCAGCTACGAGTTCCCTCTGTAAGGAGGTCTGACAGGAACCGAACCAGAAAGTTCTACTGGTAGAGGATAAAGCAGAAACCTAGCAGGAAGTGGAACTATTTCAATTAGAAAAATTGAAACTAACACTTTCTGTCCCCAAGGTCTGCACCGTCTTTGGACGGAATTTCTTTCAATTTGCTGCAGCGACTGATTGGAATTCCCTCCAAAAATCTCTGAATCTGTCATCACTTCCATCACCATACATTTCAACCAGTAGACCCTTTCTGACCACTGCATATGTCGAATGTTTTCATTAAATTTCTAGCATTAATTTAGGGTGTTTTAACCTATGTTTAAACACTTGTGTGTAATCTTTAGCATGTGTATTGTTTTTTATCTTTCTTCCTGCTGGGGCCTCCGGACAATCATTTTCTGTAAATTAGAAATTGTTAGATGTTGAAAATAAAGAATGTTTTTAAAAAGTTTCAAGCACATGCTGCTTGTTAACAGTATTCTGGTATTCATCATCAAACCCACACATTATTCTGTCAGATAACTAACATAACATGGATAAAGTCTTACTCGTCCAGCTCCTCCTCCTCGGTGTGAGACGTGTCGGCGTACAGGTATTTGCTCATGTCAACGGGTCGAACTCCTTTCCTCTGTCTGGGCTTGGGAGGTTCTGGGTCCGGCGGGGAGTCCTGCTCCGGTTCATCAAACGGGTTCCCTGGAGGAGCGTCGGTCTCCGGTTGGTCCGGCTCATTGAATGGGTTGGAGGAGTCGTGGTCATAGAAGGAATCATCATCAACCTGCTGCATTAAGGCCGGCTGGACTGGAGGTTCTGGTAGAGGCAGAGGAAAGCTTTGGTAGTCAGTAGTTAGTTTAGTTAGTTAGTAGCTAGTTATCTCTGCGTTAAAGAGCTGAACAGCAGACAGGAACCCAAATAAAGAGACTGTAGCTCTGGGATTAGCTGAGCAGATGTTGACATCCATCTCCATGTATTTAATAGGATCCATTCATGTTCATTCAACAGAACTGAGGAAATATGTGTCTTTGATTCTGTTTAGTCTTTATTCAATGGTTTTTATAACCCAAAGCTGAGTTCTGTAAAACATTTTAGCTAAATTTTGAGAACTCCAAATGTTCTCAGTCCTGGGAATTTCTGGTTAACTCAGGCTCAATATTTCCAGATATTCCAGATAAAAATAGTTTCCATTAGATCCAAATGATCGTAAGTCTTCAGCAGAGGACATTTTTTAAATTACTGGTACCAATGAAGTGGAAGGAGGAGGGTACTGTGGCACCAGAATGTTCCTGTAAGTGTATATATATGAATTTATTCAGATTTTCCACAGAAAATACCGTCTTTGGTTGATATTTTCTCCATTTGTGAGGTCTCTAACATCAGCAGGAAATGATGTAGGGTAAATACAGGAAACCACGGTTCCAGTTTGTTGATATTTAGATGAAATGAACGCTCACAGGACTCACAGCACATAAACTGGTGTATACAGATGTTATTATATGTGCAGTTAAAAACTGCCTCCATTTGTCTTCATATTGAAACTGAACAACATATGAAGCGGATTCTAAGACTTATTGTATATTTAAAACAACAAAGAAGGTAAAATCCAACATCAGATCAAAGACAACTTAAATAAACTAACCAGCAGCAGAATGTCACCCAAACAGAATACTACCTCACCTGTCTGCTCAGGTGTTCACACAATAATATTGGTTTAGTCGTCTGAGAGGACTGAAGTCTGCCACACGTGATTAAACACATTCACGGTCTGTGAGCGTCCAAAACAGCAGCTTCACTGCTTGTTGTCCTGCTGACCTTCTCTAAAACTAAACTTTTATTGTGGCAACAGCACTCAGATCAGGTCCTAGAGCTACAGACCATAACCAGCCAGCCTGAAGGTTCTCCTCAGGTGCTGACAGACGTACCGTCTTCATCTGGATCACCGAATGGGTTGAGGTGGTTTGGATGAAGGTCGTCTTCGGGGTCATCAAAGGGATTGTTGCTCATGCAGGAAGTGTTTCCTGATCCTCGTCTTCCAGGAAGTTCAGCTTGTTGATCAGTTCTGTTTCCACAGTTCAACAAAAAGTCATTTAAATGAACAACGAGTCAGACAGCTACACAACAACAACAACAACACAGCCCCTGAAATCAATGAACACAAACACAAAATAACCAAAACCTGCACTTTGGAGTGAACCACGAGTAGAGACCAACCAGCCTAAACTTCTCTGTTCCTTCTTCAGCGGCATTCTGGGAACATTTCTATGGTATGGAGGGTTACTGTGGGAGACAGACAAGACGGCGTAGCGTTGCCGTGGAGATCCTGGGACCACTTTATCTTCATCACACTCACTGCAGCTCAGCCTGCTGCTGTTGGGGCGTGGGTCAGTTTGAAAAGAGTTTAATGAGCCGAGAAACGCTGCTGAGAGCAAAGAGAGTCTGAACCAGGAGAAGTCCCCTTAGCCAGTTATAGTGAGGCTGTGTGAAGTGATGGCGGCTGATAAGAAGGGCAGAGCTTTTCTTTAACTCTTAGTGACGACATTCAGGACCCACGTTAGATCAGGAGAAGGACACAGGAGTTTACATCTGTGGTGAATGTTCACTGAATGTAGAGAACCAGAGAACCAAAGAAACCCAAACAAGCTCACTTTGGTTTCAGTCAAAGAACAAGCAGGAAACCTTTGTGTAAAATTTAGGGTTTGGTGTTCTAGAAAGCTGAAAGTTTGCAGTGTTCAGTTCAACCAGTGACTAGTTGTTTCACAGACTACTAACCTTAACTACTAACCAATGGACCCATCCAGCTGGTCTTTGGAAGGAATAAAAACCTGAACTCTGTCCCTCAGAGCACACAGTTTAAACCTCTAATTTAATGCACAGCTTTATTACAAGAAGTCAAACTACCCCAATCTAAGCGTATTTAACACAACAATAGAAGTATTTCCATGTAGTCTGAAGAAAACGCCGGAATAAACCCCAAACAAACTGCACTGCGTACGGTTGTCAAAAGCAGGAGATACTGCCTGGCTGTGATAAAAAGAGTAGAAGCTGTTTGCCAATCACTAACAAAGCACAGAGAAGAAGAAGAAACCAACAAAACTCTGTCGATCTAAAAGATAAAAATGTTCTGACGTCTTCAGGAACTGCTTTCCATCAGAAGGTTGTAGTTTCTCCCTCATCTCAGCTTGTTTCTGGTGAAAAATCAGCTGATGATCAATGGGAATAAAAAGTTCACGACGTCAGAACTAATCTGGAAAAGGTGTTCCCATCTCCCACCGTCTTTAAAAAGTCAATAACTTTCTCCAGCAGTAGAGTTCAGTTTTCATTTCTGCCATTTTCATTCCTTTTTCTAATGAGGAACTTGACAATATGTATAAAATATATCATAGAAACATGGTTGAAGAGTCTCATGAGAATCCCACAGATTCTAAACCTGCTCTTCAATTCACAAAGAACATTTAATTTCATTTTGAGAGCAAAGTAAAACATATGTGGTTCTCCAGAAAAGCTCAGGTAGAGAAAGGTTTAATCTGGAGTGGTTCACTACCAAGTGCAGTAAAAGAACGGGGAAGGTCACAAAATAAACCACAAACAACAGGAACACCAACTGATATGTTGACAGCACCATGTAGAGCACATCACCACCCAGACTAACGAAAACCACAACACGACCACAATGCTGGGAGGATCCAGGGATGTGGGAGGAGAGGGGAGGGATGGGGGAGAAAGAAAGAAACAAAAGATTGGACCAGAAAAAGAACTGAAAGATAAATATGTGGGGAGAGATGTTAGGAAGCAGACGATGGAGGACAAGTGGAGGAACACAGGAAGAAGTGAAAGAAAGCTGGAAGAAGACCTTGGGAGGAAGCAGCAGGCTTAGCTGATGCTTTACGAGCTCGCTTGGAAACACCTTCATCATCATCATCATCATCCCCATGTAAGCAGCTGAGGGCATTCAGCTGGTTTACTATCTCTGTAGAGGACAGTTTACACAGGAGGACGAAGGAGAGCATGAGCAAGGTGAAGAAACACACATCACACACAACACACACACACAAGATACAAACACACACACAACATACAAACATACACACAACATACAAAACACACACACAACATACAAAACATACACACAACATACAAAACACACACACAACATACAAAACACACACACAACATACAAACACACACACAACATACAAAACACACACACAACATACAAAACATACACACAACATACAAAACACACACACAACATACAAAACACACACACAACATACAAAACACACACACAACATACAAAACACACACACAACATACAAAACATACACACAACATACAAAACATACACACAACATACAAAACACACACACAACATACAAAACATACACACAACATACAAAACATACACACAACATACAAAACACACACACAACATACAAAACATACACACAACATACAAAACATACACACAACATACAAAACATACACACAACATACAAAACATACACACAACATACAAAACACACACACAACATACAAAACACACACACAACATACAAAACACACACACAACATACAAACATACACACAACATACAAACACACACACAACATACAAAACACACACACAACATACAAAACACACACACAACATACAAAACATACACACAACATACAAAACATACACACAACATACAAAACACACAACACAACACACAACAACAAACATACACACAACATACAAAACACACACACAACATACAAACACACACACAACATACAAAACATACACACAACATACAAAACATACACACAACATACAAAACATACACACAACATACAAAACACATCACACAACATACAAAACACACACACAACATACAACACACACACAACATACAAAACACACACAACATACAAACACACACAACATACAAAACATACACACAAATACAAAACACACACACAACATACAAAACATACACACAACATACAAAACATACACACAACATACAAAACACACACAACATCAAACATACACACAACATACAAAACACACACACAACATACAAAACATACACACAACATACAAAACACACACACAACATACAAAACACACACACAACATACAAACACACACACACAAACACACCAACATACAAACATACACACAACATACAAACATACACACAACATACAAAACACACACACAACATACAAAACACACACACAACATACAAAACACACACACAACATACAAAACATACACACAACATACAAAACATACACACAACATACAAAACATACACACAACATACAAAACACACACACAACATACAAAACACACACACAACATACAAAACACACACACAACATACAAAACACACACACAACATACAAAACATACACAAACATACAAAACACACACACAACATACAAAACACACACACAACATACAAAACACACACACAACATACAAAACACACACACAACATACAAAACACACACACAACATACAAAACACACACACAACATACAAAACACACACACAACATACAAAACACACACACAACATACAAAACACACACACAACATACAAAACACACACACAACATACAAAACACACACACAACATACAAAACACACACACAACATACAAAACACACACACAACATACAAAACACACACACAACATACAAAAACACACACACAACATACAAAACACACACACAACATACAAAACACACACACAACATACAAAACACACACACAACATACAAAACACACACACAACATACAAAACACACACACAACATACAAAACACACACACAACATACAAAACACACACACAACATACAAAACACACACACACAACATACAAAACACACACACACAACATACAAAACACACACACAACATACAAACATACACACAACATACAAAACACACACACAACATACAAAACATACACACAACATACAAAACACACACACAACATACAAAACATACACACACAACATACAAAACATACACACAACATACAAAACACACACACAACATACAAAACACACACACAACATACAAAACATACACACAACATACAAAACACACACACAACATACAAAACACACACCACAACATACAAACATACACACAACATACAAAACATACACACAACATACAAAACACACACACAACATACAAAACACACACACACAACATACAAAACACACACACACAACATACAAAACATACACACAACATACAAAACATACACACAACATACAAAACACACACACAACATACAAAACATACACACAACATACAAAACACACACACACAACATACAAAACATACACACAACATACAAAACATACACACAACATACAAAACATACACACAACATACAAAACACACACACACAACATACAAAACATACACACAACATACAAAACACACACACAACATACAAAACATACACACAACATACAAAACATACACACAACATACAAACACACACAACATACAAACACACACAACATACAAAACACACACACAACATACAAAACACACACACAACATACAAAACACACACACAACATAAAACACACACAACATACAAACACACAACATACAAAACACACACACAACATACAAAACACACACACAACATACAAAACACACACACAACATACAAAACACACACACAACATACAAAACACACACACAACATACAAAACACACACACAACATACAAAACATACACACAACATACAAAACACACACACAACATACAAAACACACACACAACATACAAAACATACACACAACATACAAACATACACACAACATACAAAACACACACACAACATACAAAACATACACACAACATACAAAACATACACACAACATACAAAACATACACACAACATACAAAACACACACACAACATACAAAACATACACACAACATACAAAACATACACACAACATACAAAACATACACACAACATACAAAACACACACACAAGATACAAAACACACACACAACATACAAAACACACACACAACATACAAAACACACACACAACATACAAAACACACACACAACATACAAACATACACACAACATACAAAACATACACACAACATACAAAACACACACACACAACATACAAAACATACACACAACATACAAAACACACACACAACATACAAAACACACATACAACATACAAAACACACACACAACATACAAAACACACACACAACATACAAAACACACACACACAACATACAAAACATACACACAACATACAAAACACACACACAACATACAAAACACACACACAACATACAAAACACACACACAACATACAAAACACACACACACAACATACAAAACACACACACAACATACAAAACATACACACAACATACAAAACACACACACACAACATACAAAACATACACACAACATACAAAACACACACACAACATACAAAACATACACACACAACATACAAAACATACACACAACATACAAAACACACACACAACATACAAAACACACACACACAACATACAAAACATACACACAACATACAAAACACACACACAACATACAAAACACACACACACAACATACAAAACATACACACAACATACAAAACATACACACAACATACAAAACACACACACAACATACAAACACACACACACAACATACAAAACACACACACACAACATACAAAACATACACACAACATACAAAACATACACACAACATACAAAACACACACACAACATACAAAACATACACACAACATACAAAACACACACACACAACATACAAAACATACACACAACATACAAAACATACACACAACATACAAAACATACACACAACATACAAAACACACACACACAACATACAAAACATACACACAACATACAAAACACACACACAACATACAAAACATACACACAACATACAAAACACACACACACAACATACAAAACATACACACAACATACAAAACATACACACAAGATACAAAACACACACACAACATACAAAACATACACACAACATACAAACACACACACACAACATACAAAACATACACACAACAAACAAAGCACACACACAACATACAAAACACACACACAACATACAAAACACACACACAACATACAAAACACACACACAACATACAAAACATACACACAACATACAAAACACACACACACAACATACAAAACATACACACAACATACAAAACACACACACAACATACAAAACACACACACAACATACAAAACACACACACAACATACAAAACACACACACAACATACAAAACATACACACAACATACAAAACACACACACACAACATACAAAACATACACACAACATACAAAACATACACACAACATACAAAACACACACACAACATACAAAACATACACACAACATACAAAACACACACACACAACATACAAAACATACACATAACATACAAAACATACACACAAGATACAAAACACACACACAACATACAAAACATACACACAACATACAAAACACACACACACAACATACAAAACATACACACAACATACAAACACACACACAACATACAAAACACACACACAACATACAAAACACACACACAACATACAAAACACACACACACAACATACAAAACACACACACAACATACAAAACATACACACAACATACAAAACACACACACACAACATACAAAACATACACACAACATACAAAACACACACACAACATACAAAACATACACACACAACATACAAAACATACACACAACATACAAAACACACACACAACATACAAAACACACACACACAACATACAAAACATACACACAACATACAAAACACACACACAACATACAAAACACACACACACAACATACAAAACATACACACAACATACAAAACACACACACAACATACAAAACACACACACACAACATACAAAACACACACACACAACATACAAAACATACACACAACATACAAAACATACACACAACATACAAAACACACACACAACATACAAAACATACACACAACGTACAAAACACACACACACAACATACAAAACATACACACAACATACAAAACATACACACAACATACAAAACATACACACAACATACAAAACACACACACACAACATACAAAACATACACACAACATACAAACACACACACAACGTACAAAACACACACACAACGTACAAAACACACACACAACGTACAAAACACACACACAACGTACAAAACACACACACACAACATACAAAACACACACACACAACATACAAAACATACACACACAACATACAAAACATACACACACAACATACAAAACATACACACAACATACAAAACACACACACACAACATACAAAACATACACACAACATACAAAACACACACACAACATACAAAACATACACACAACATACAAAGCACACACACAACATACAAAACATACACACAACATACAAAACACACACACACAACATACAAAACATACACACAACATACAAAACATACACACAACATACAAAACACACACAACATACAAAACATACACACAACATACAAAACACACACACACAACATACAAAACATACACACAACATACAAAACATACACACAACATACAAAACACACACACAACATACAAAACACACACACACAACATACAAAACACACACACACAACATACAAAACATACACACAACATACAAAGCACACACACAACATACAAAACATAGACACGACATACAAAACACACACACAACGTACAAAACACACACACACAACATACAAAACATACACACACAACATACAAAACACACACACAACGTACAAAACACACACACACAACATACAAAACACACACACAACGTACAAAACACACACACAACATACAAACACACACACAACATACAAAACACACACACAACGTACAAAACACACACACACAACGTACAAACACACACACAACATACAAAACACACACACAACGTACAAAACACACACACAACATACAAAACACACACACAACATACAAAACACACACACAACATACAAACACACACACACACAACGTACAAAGCACACACACAACGTACAAAACACACACACAACGCACAAAACATACACACACAACATACAAAACATACACACAACATACAAAACACACACACAACATACAAAACACACACACAACATACAAAACACACACACACAATGTACAAAACACACACACACAACGTACAAAACACACACACAATGCACAAAACATACACACACAACATACAAAACACACACACAACATACAAAACATACACACACAACATACAAAACACACACACAACATACAAAACACACACTTACAACATACAAAACACACACACAACATACAAAACATACACACAACATACAAAAGACACACACAACATACAAAACACACACACACACCTTACAAAACACACACACACAACATACAAAACATACACACAACATACAAAACATACACACAACATACAAAACACACACACACAACATACAAAACACACACACAACATACAAACACACACACACAACATACAAAACACACACACACAACATACAAACACACACACAACATACAAAACACACACACAACATACAAAACATACACACACAACATACAAAACACACACACACAACATACAAAACACACACACAACATACAAAACATACACACACAACATACAAAACACACACACACAACATACCAAACACACACACACAACGTACAAAACACACACACACAACATACAAAACACACACACAACATACAAAACATACACACACAACGTACAAAACACACACACACAACATACAAAACACACACACAACGTACAAAACACACACACACAACATACAAAACACACACACAACATACAAAACATACACACACAACATACAAAACACACACACACAACATACAAAACATACACACACAACATACAAAACACACACACACAACATACAAAACACACACACAACATACAAAACATACACACACAACATACAAAACACACACACACAACATACAAAACACACACACACAACATACAAAACACACACACAACATACAAAACATACACACACAACGTACAAAACACACACACACAACATACAAAACATACACACAACATACAAAACATACACACACAACATACAAAACACACACACAACATACAAAACACACACACACAACATACACACACAACATACAAAACACACACACAACATACAAAACACACACACAACATACAAAACACACACACACAACATACAAAACATACACACAACATACAAAACACACACACAACATACAAAACATACACACAACATACAAAACACACACACACAACATACAAAACATACACACAACATACAAAACATACACACAAGATACAAAACACACACACAACATACAAAACATACACACAACATACAAAACACACACACACAACATACAAAACATACACACAACAAACAAAGCACACACACAACATACAAAACATACACACAACATACAAAACACACACACAACGTACAAAATACACACACAACGTACAAAACACACACACAACGTACAAAACACACACACAACGTACAAAACACACACACACAACATACAAAACACACACACACAACATACAAAACATACACACACAACATACAAAACATACACACACAACATACAAAACATACACACAACATACAAAACACACACACACAACATACAAAACATACACACAACATACAAAACACACACACAACATACAAAACATACACACAACATACAAAGCACACACACAACATACAAAACATACACACAACATACAAAACACACACACACAACATACAAAACATACACACAACATACAAAACATACACACAACATACAAAACACACACAACATACAAAACATACACACAACATACAAAACACACACACACAACATACAAAACATACACACAACATACAAAACATACACACAACATACAAAACACACACACAACATACAAAACACACACACACAACATACAAAACACACACACACAACATACAAAACACACACACACAACATACAAAACATACACACAACATACAAAGCACACACACAACATACAAAACATAGACACGACATACAAAACACACACACAACGTACAAAACACACACACACAACATACAAAACATACACACACAACATACAAAACACACACACAACGTACAAAACACACACACACAACATACAAAACACACACACAACGTACAAAACACACACACAACATACAAAACACACACACAACATACAAAACACACACACAACGTACAAAACACACACACACAACGTACAAAACACACACACAACATACAAAACACACACACAACGTACAAAACACACACACAACATACAAAACACACACACAACATACAAAACACACACACAACATACAAAACACACACACACACAACGTACAAAGCACACACACAACGTACAAAACACACACACAACGCACAAAACATACACACACAACATACAAAACATACACACAACATACAAAACACACACACAACATACAAAACACACACACAACATACAAAACACACACACACAATGTACAAAACACACACACACAACGTACAAAACACACACACAATGCACAAAACATACACACACAACATACAAAACACACACACAACATACAAAACATACACACACAACATACAAAACACACACACAACATACAAAACACACACTTACAACATACAAAACACACACACAACATACAAAACATACACACAACATACAAAAGACACACACAACATACAAAACACACACACACACACCTTACAAAACACACACACACAACATACAAAACATACACACAACATACAAAACATACACACAACATACAAAACACACACACACAACATACAAAACACACACACAACATACAAAACACACACACACAACATACAAAACACACACACACAACATACAAAACACACACACAACATACAAAACACACACACACAACATACAAAACACACACACAACATACAAAACATACACACACAACATACAAAACACACACACACAACATACAAAACACACACACAACATACAAAACATACACACACAACATACAAAACACACACACACAACATACAAAACACACACACACAACGTACAAAACACACACACACAACATACAAAACACACACACACAACATACAAAACACACACACAACATACAAAACACACACACAACATACAAAACACACACACACAACATACAAAACACACACACACAACATACAAAACACACACACAACATACAAAACACACACACACAACATACAAAACACACACACAACATACAAAACATACACACACAACGTACAAAACACACACACACAACATACAAAACACACACACAACGTACAAAACACACACACACAACATACAAAACACACACACAACATACAAAACATACACACACAACATACAAAACACACACACACAACATACAAACACACACACAACATACAAAACATACACACACAACATACAAAACACACACACACAACATACAAAACACACACACAACGTACAAAACACACACACACAACATACAAAACACACACACAACATACAAACATACACACACAACGTACAAAACACACACACACAACATACAAAACACACACACAACATACAAAACATACACACACAACATACAAAACATACACACACAACATACAAAACACACACACACAACATACAAAACACACACACAACATACAAAACACACACACAACATACAAAACACACACACAACATACAAAACATACACACACAACATACAAAACACACACACACAACATACAAAACACACACACAACATACAAAACACACACACAACATACAAAACACACACACACAACATACAAAACACACACACAACATACAAAACATACACACAACATACAAAACACACACACAACATACAAAACACACACACACAACATACAAAACACACACACAACATACAAAACACACACACAACATACAAAACACACACACAACATACAAAACACACACACACAACATACAAAACACACACACAACATACAAAACACACACACAACATACAAAACACACACACAACATACAAAACACACACACAACATACAAAACACACACACAACATACAAAACACACACACAACATACAAAACATACACACACAACATACAAAACACACACACACAACATACAAAACACACACACAACATACAAACACACACACACAACATACAAAACACACACACAACATACAAAACACACACACACAACATACACACACAACATACAAAACACACACACACAACATACACACACAACATACAAAACACACACACAACATACAAAACACACACACAACATACAAAACACACACACACAACATACACACACAACATACAAAACACACACACACAACATACACACACAACATACAAAACACACACACAACATACAAAACACACACACACAGGAGGAGGAAGAACAGCATGAGCAAGGCGAATAAACACACAACACAAACTCAACATCCACACATAAACACACTCTGCTGATGTCTATAAACACATTGAGAGTCAAACAGTGATAGTTCAGCGCAGATTTCAGGTCTCTGAGTGTCTGCAGGGTTACAGTTAAACTGACCAGGAGGGCTGAATAATAAACCATATATATTATTAGAATTAACTAATGACAGTCATGCTGTAATGTGACATAAGACAAGTTAACTGAACTTATCATTTAGAACTATTTTTGCTGCTTTACACCAAAACATGTGAATAAAATCACACATTTCTCATGTTCTATGACCAATGAAGAGAATTTTGTCTGACAGAATAGCTACCTCCAATTTAAGGGTTTTAACAATGAGGTTTTTTTAAAATAACAGTTTTTAAACTACACTGAGTTTGGCGACATGCAGGCTCCACACACAAATACAAAAACACAACTCAAATAGTTGTTATTTTCTGTGACACATCTACATGAGAGCTCTGTCGTATCTAACAGTTTGGTCAGACTGAAGCTGCTTTTTAACTAAATTTAAAAGGCATGGAGTTTACTGAGATGCAGCCTCAACATTAAAACAGTAAAATGAGAGAAGAACAGCTGAAAAACTCTGAACCGACAGATTTGGTTGTTGAAAAGAAATAAAACATGAGCTGTAGAGAAAAATTTCAGATTCAGAATGGATGACCAAAAACAGATGCTGTCAGCAGATGCTCTACATAAACCAGCAAGATTATACGATTATAAAGGATATTTTCTACTTTTACACCATTATAGGAAGGTTTTAAAGTCAGGTAAATCATTAATGCAATGGAAGACATAATGAAGGCTTCAAAAACATTTATAATACTGTAATCAGAATCAGCTTTAACGGCTAAATACGTTCAAAAACACAAGGAATCTGGTTTCAGCTGTTGGTGTCTCCATAGGACTCTAAGACCACAATGATGTTCTGAAGTTACCTCCTGGACTATTGTCTTATCTCACCTTATCTGATCTTATCTTTTATCTTATCTTCTATGCAGCTAAAACAGACGTCCAGCTGGACTGTGGAGCTCTATTTCAGTCTGACTGTCCAGGTTATAATTATGTTTGTAATTAGGACTAACGACTGAAAAGTTTCTGTTGGCCTTTTTTCTGAATGATCACACAAGTGACAACATGGCAGCAGGGATGAGGAGAGCTGTCTGTTTGGAGCCTTGATGAGGGATGTCAGGTGATCAGTGTTTAGCTTTGGTTGTCATATTTATTATATTTACTAAGCACCGTTTCACATTAAAACACAGCACAGAAAAACAGAAAATCTGTTTGTGTTATTGTGGAGTACTACAAACCATCTAACTAGTAGAGGATGATGACTAACACTAATATGAGGAGATGGACACACATCCTGGAAGGCTGTAATTCACACTTTATTCTCTGGTTAGCTGCTAGTAGCTAACCAGAGAATAAAACAGGAGACCTAAATGTAGACAAAACGCTAAACACAAACAGAAATCCACTTTAAATCACATTTCTGATAAACTCTCAATGCTGAAGTTACTAAATGGTTATCTGAATATGTGACAGAACATTAACACACACACACACACACACACACACACACACACACACACACACACACACACACACACACACACACACACACACACACACACACACACACACACACACACACACACTTTCATCAGCTTCATAATTTCCATCCTGCATATAAAAGACAACAGAGACCATCAGTGTGTTTTCCAGTCTGGGTTCTGGGTTAGCTGGTGTTAGTTTTTAGGTTTCCTCAGGTAGCATAAAGGAGGAATCTGATGCTAGAAAGCTCTGGCAGCTTTTGATTCAGAGATGCGTGCTGGTGAAGCGTTGCTGTAGGCGCTCGATGCATATACATATAAATGAGGCGAGGAGGGAAAGAAAAGGAGGGAAAGCATGAAGCTTAACATGAAGAGGCGGCGCTTTGAAAAGTTGGATTAAGCAAAGCAGGAGGCAGCGGGGCCCAAACATCAGATCTAACAGGAATCCTCCACGTGTATGTATGAAGGAGAGCCACCATCAGTGTAGCAGCAGATCAAGGAAGGAACAAGGGCTATCAGGGAAATAAAGCAACAGAAAACACCCCGGAGCATAAAACAGTAAATAAAGCTCATGAATTTACAGACTCTCCTCCTGCTGCTAGAGTTAAACAACACACATAAAAAACACAAAGAAACCCAGAAGAAGCAAAGTTGTCCCACATGAAGCCCTGGTCCTGATGTTCTGGGAGATTATTGTGGAGGATTTTATTCTTCAGTTTGGGAATACAACCGTCTCTTTCAGCGGTGTTACTGTCAGTAAGGATTTAGAGTTTGTTGGTTTGCGAGCTGCTAAACGACGTTTACAGTAGAATAATTTACCATCAGCATAGAACAAGAGCTGACTGAACATGGTGCTGATTATCCAGGAATAAGACATTTCCACAAGCAGATATCTGTCTAATTAGTACAGAAATAAAAAATGTTTCCTCTGTTCTACCTGTGATCTTAGCAGCCTTCTCCTCCTGGTTGACCCGGTTCTCCTCGTCCTCCTCGTTCTCCTCCTCAAAGTCGTCCAGGTTTCCGATGTCGGCCTGCTTCATGCTCATCAGACTGGCCAGGCTCTGCATGTCCTCATCCCTGCACCAGGAAACACATCATTCAGACAAATACAGAGAAACGTTCATATCTCAAAGTTGAGATAATTTAGAGCAACGCTGCAGGTTCAGTTCAGAGATTCAGACTTAAATCAGCCAAGAGGAGTGTTCCTCTTTAACCAAACTGTTCCTCTCTGAGGAAACATGTTTAATGTGTTTATTACTGAAACCACTGAATGAAGCCGTGTACTTTCATCACATAGCCACAGAACCAGACATCAGCTGGTGATGCAGAAATTAAAATAAATAAGTTCATTTACGCTGCTGGTACCACAGCTGACAGAATTCCAGTTAGAAAATTAATTATTCTGTTGGTTAAATCAGAAATCTGTGTTATATTATTAGCATTATCCCTTGTTTTCTCCATTTTAACAACATGCTGACTGAAGTACCGGCACATGATTGGTCCATTTAGTGCAGCAGAAGAGTCACATGACGCCTTTAATGACTCCTTTTATGTGAAGCAGAAAACCTGAGTTAACTAAGAAAGATGATACCACCGTCATGATGCCATCATCTCTGGTTTTAGGTTTTACTGAGCCGGCTAGCACACAGGAAGCTAACACTATTAGCTACTATTATATATCTAACTCTACCAGCCCTCAGGTCTCACCAGCACATCTCTGAACATGCTGGAGCCTAAACAGATTTAAAAAACCTACTAGAAATACAAGAGGAGAGAGAAAATGATGCATTCATTTTCATGTATTCATTCATGTATTCATGCATCAGTATTTCCTGCTGGAACATTTCCACCAGGACGGTTACCAACAGCTGGATCACACATGAGGATTAAACAGGTCTCCATCCTCCTCACATTACTCGTATAAACACCCAGCACGGCCCTCCACCTTTAGTGTTTTTCGACATTATTTCTGGTATTTTCTGTCATCCTCCCCCTCGGTAATCGCTGTATTCTCTCTGGTCTTTGTGTTTGCTGCTTCCCGGCCCACAGGCTCATCTGAGCTGGTGTGATGGAGTTTGTTTGTGTGCGTCGACATCATTCCCCGAAGGGTTAACAAGGGTTAGCGCCATCGACCCGCCGTTCACGCCACAACAAAGCCTCGGCGCTGCGTTCCCGCTCAGCGGATCTATAGGGGGGTCTTTAAATGGAAGTTATCATATTAGGATGAAGAACAAACTGTGCCTTCAGATGAAAGCTGGAGCTGTAATGAAGGAACAGCAGCAAACACTGATCTAGAGACGCTAAATTAAACTGATACAGAACAGATTCACACAGTAAACATGTAGAATCATCTCTCTGAGGACACCGAGCTGGAAAAATAAACTCCAATCTTAACTTTAAAGATTAGTTTTTTCTCTGGTTCAAACAGATAAAAAAGAACTTAAAGATCTGGACATTTAATGTGGAGAAAAACTCACTGCTGTTTATATAAAACCTCTTTTTATTCCATGAATCTATAATGGGTTAAATGAACGACTGCAGAATAAACCTCATGATTCTAGATCTATTCTTTGAGTTTACAGCAGTTAGTTACTAAAACAGTAAAAATATATTACATTAACTCATGAATAATGATAACTTAATGACATAATAAACTGTACTATAGCAGCACAGTTTTACTTTAATACCGTAGTATGCATCTTTCTGCCTGCTGCGTTAAACACTTAATAGTGATATAAATTAAAATATATTCTATAGTTTTCAGCCAGTAGTGTTGTTGTGATATCAGCAGAAATACCAGCAGAGTGACGCTATAAGGGCATAAAAAGGATTTTATTCAACTGGAATCAGGAGAATAGTTACTGAAAGTGAAAACAGAGAAATAAAAATATTTATATAATAATACTGCAGCTTGTTCCTGCATTATTCTGCTACTTCCTCCTGATAAACATTAACAGAAACAAACTAGATAAAGCTATCATGACTGCACCAACAGCAGTCTCTCCTGGTTTCTTGAATATTCTGGGATTGAATTCAACTGATTTTCAGTCCAGACAGTGCAGTCTTTGTAAAGCTTTTTCTACCAGTATTTATTAAAGTAAAGACATATTTATGAGAGAATCACAGTTACTCATTACTTATGAAGACAGAGACATCAGGAGACTGGAAGACCAGCAGTAATCCAGCTACCATAGACAGCTGCAGGAAATCAGGTTATAAAAAGCAAAATCTGTTGAGGTACCGAGAAGCAGAATCACATAAATTAACTTTGGAACCAGTGGCTGAACCCTAAATACAATATTAACTAACCAGTCACGGAACTTCTTCTAAAACCCTAAAAACCTGCATTAGTAGAGAGAAATCCCTGTTGTAGAGACTCACGTGGCCTTTCCCTCACGGAGGAAGATGCAGGAGAGCGAGAACTGCAGCGTGGCCGACACCACCTTCTTGGACAGCGGCTTAAACTTGAGCTTGACGTCGGTCTGTGTGGGCATGGGGCTGGCATACTGCTTCATGTTGATGCTGCTGGTGGCCAAGGCCTTCCTCCGACCTGATGGAGACTCCTGCAGACACACAGACAGATCAACATTACATCAGAGACCATTATGTCCTCACAAACAGAGTACAGACGGGTTACTCTGGAGAATGAAGCAGTTTGTTCCATTTTATGTAGTAAATGCAGGATATCCCAGAAAGAACAGTCCCAGCAGAACTGTTCTTATCAGCGCTGCTACTGCCTGCTGTGATCTCAGAACCAGCTGAAAGGTGTTCCTCCTCACTGTCAATTCTCCTGATATTTCCTATCAAAGGTCCGCCAAGGAAGCCAGTTCCTGCTTTCAGAGCTCTGGGCCGGGGGCGAGCAGGAAAATTGGAATTCAGAACCATCAGACCATCAGACCTTCAGACCATCAGACCTTCAGACCTTCAGACCATCAGACCATCAGACCATCAGACCATCAGACCTTCAGACCATCAGACCATCAGACCATCAGACCTTCAGACCATCAGACCATCAGACCATCAGACCTTCAGACCTTCAGACCATCAGACCATCAGACCATCAGACCATCAGACCATCAGACCTTCAGACCTTCAGACCATCAGACCTTCAGACCATCAGACCATCAGACCTTCAGACCATCAGACCATCAGACCATCAGACCATCAGACCATCAGACCTTCAGACCATCAGACCATCAGACCTTCAGACCATCAGACCATCAGACCATCAGACCTTCAGACCATCAGACCATCAGACCTTCAGACCATCAGACCATCAGACCTTCAGACCATCAGACCTTCAGACCTTCAGACCATCAGACCATCAGACCTTCAGACCATCAGACCATCAGACCATCAGACCTTCAGACCATCAGACCATCAGACCATCAGACCTTCAGACCATCAGACCATCAGACCTTCAGACCTTCAGACCGTCAGACCGTCAGACCGTCAGACCGTCAGACCTTCAGACCGTCAGACCGTCAGACCTTCAGACCGTCAGACCGTCAGACCGTCAGACCGTCAGACCGTCAGACCGTCAGACCTTCAGACCTTCAGACCTTCAGACCTTCAGACCATCAGACCATCAGACCTTCAGACCATCAGACCATCAGACCATCAGACCTTCAGACCATCAGACCATCAGACCATCAGACCTTCAGACCTTCAGACCGTCAGACCGTCAGACCTTCAGACCGTCAGACCTTCAGACCTTCAGACCGTCAGACCTTCAGACCGTCAGACCGTCAGACCGTCAGACCGTCAGACCTTCAGACCGTCAGACCTTCAGACCGTCAGACCTTCAGACCATCAGACCTTCAGACCATCAGACCATCAGACCTTCAGACCATCAGACCATCAGACCATCAGACCATCAGACCATCAGACCTTCAGACCATCAGACCATCAGACCTTCAGACCATCAGACCATCAGACCATCAGACCTTCAGACCATCAGACCATCAGACCATCAGACCATCAGACCTTCAGACCTTCAGACCTTCAGACCTTCAGACCATCAGACCATCAGACCATCAGACCATCAGACCTTCAGACCATCAGACCATCAGACCTTCAGACCGTCAGACCGTCAGACCTTCAGACCGTCAGACCTTCAGACCGTCAGACCGTCAGACCGTCAGACCGTCAGACCGTCAGACCTTCAGACCGTCAGACCGTCAGACCTTCAGACCGTCAGACCTTCAGACCGTCAGACCGTCAGACCTTCAGACCGTCAGACCGTCAGACCGTCAGACCGTCAGACCTTCAGACCGTCAGACCGTCAGACCGTCAGACCGTCAGACCTTCAGACCATCAGACCTTCAGACCATCAGACCATCAGACCTTCAGACCTTCAGACCATCAGACCTTCAGACCATCAGACCATCAGACCATCAGACCTTCAGACCATCAGACCTTCAGACCTTCAGACCATCAGACCATCAGACCTTCAGACCATCAGACCATCAGACCTTCAGACCTTCAGACCTTCAGACCATCAGACCTTCAGACCATCAGACCATCAGACCTTCAGACCTTCAGACCATCAGACCATCAGACCATCAGACCATCAGACCTTCAGACCATCAGACCATCAGACCTTCAGACCTTCAGACCATCAGACCATCAGACCTTCAGACCTTCAGACCTTCAGACCTTCAGACCATCAGACCTTCAGACCTTCAGACCATCAGACCTTCAGACCATCAGACCATCAGACCATCAGACCATCAGACCTTCAGACCATCAGACCTTCAGACCTTCAGACCGTCAGACCTTCAGACCGTCAGACCTTCAGACCGTCAGACCGTCAGACCGTCAGACCGTCAGACCGTCAGACCGTCAGACCGTCAGACCTTCAGACCGTCAGACCTTCAGACCGTCAGACCGTCAGACCTTCAGACCGTCAGACCGTCAGACCGTCAGACCGTCAGACCTTCAGACCGTCAGACCGTCAGACCGTCAGACCGTCAGACCGTCAGACCGTCAGACCTTCAGACCGTCAGACCGTCAGACCGTCAGACCGTCAGACCTTCAGACCGTCAGACCTTCAGACCATCAGACCTTCAGACCATCAGACCTTCAGACCTTCAGACCTTCAGACCTTCAGACCATCAGACCTTCAGACCTTCAGACCATCAGACCTTCAGACCATCAGACCATCAGACCATCAGACCATCAGACCTTCAGACCATCAGACCTTCAGACCTTCAGACCGTCAGACCTTCAGACCGTCAGACCTTCAGACCGTCAGACCGTCAGACCGTCAGACCGTCAGACCGTCAGACCTTCAGACCGTCAGACCGTCAGACCGTCAGACCGTCAGACCGTCAGACCGTCAGACCGTCAGACCTTCAGACCGTCAGACCGTCAGACCTTCAGACCGTCAGACCGTCAGACCGTCAGACCGTCAGACCGTCAGACCTTCAGACCGTCAGACCGTCAGACCGTCAGACCGTCAGACCGTCAGACCTTCAGACCTTCAGACCGTCAGACCGTCAGACC
Source organism: Acanthochromis polyacanthus (assembly GCF_021347895.1). Lineage (NCBI taxonomy): Eukaryota > Metazoa > Chordata > Actinopteri > Pomacentridae > Acanthochromis > Acanthochromis polyacanthus. The sequence continues at coordinate 496,181 of NC_067127.1, read as the reverse complement.
GTCAGACCGTCAGACCTTCAGACCATCAGACCTTCAGACCATCAGACCTTCAGACCATCAGACCTTCAGACCTTCAGACCATCAGACCTTCAGACCTTCAGACCTTCAGACCATCAGACCTTCAGACCTTCAGACCTTCAGACCATCAGACCTTCAGACCATCAGACCTTCAGACCATCAGACCTTCAGACCATCAGACCATCAGACCATCAGACCATCAGACCTTCAGACCATCAGACCTTCAGACCTTCAGACCTTCAGACCATCAGACCATCAGACCATCAGACCTTCAGACCTTCAGACCATCAGACCATCAGACCTTCAGACCTTCAGACCTTCAGACCTTCAGACCATCAGACCATCAGACCTCCAGACCATCAGACCATCAGACCTTCAGACCTTCAGACCATCAGACCTTCAGACCATCAGACCATCAGACCTTCAGACCATCAGACCATCAGAGCTTCAGACCATCAGACCATCAGACCATCAGACCATCAGACCTTCAGACCATCAGACCTTCAGACCATCAGACCATCAGACCATCAGACCATCAGACCATCAGACCATCAGACCTTCAGACCATCAGACCATCAGACCATCAGACCATCAGACCATCAGACCATCAGACCATGAGGAATGAAAGCAGCAGCACACTTTCTCTCTTTAAATATTTCTGTCTCTATTTCCCCTCATGGACTTCTAAAAGCAGCCTTACACATGCATGCCGACACACACTCTGGTGGTTTTCAGTCCTAAACGTGCACACCAACACACACTCTGGTGGTTTTCCAGCTTCTTGTCTGAGCTGTGAATCGAGCCCTGAGGATTCATCCTCTCATGCTGAACAAAGCGGAGCAGCTGGCTCTCTGAGAGGACATCTACATACACACTCTGAAGGCCAGATAAAGACACACCAGATCTTTACATTCCCGTTTCCTGACGTCTTCACACTAAAACACACACCTCGGACGCTCTGTGGGGAAAACTCAATCTCAGGCTTATCGCTGAGCACCAGCAGCTATTCATTCATATCTATCTATATAAATATAAATATATCCACACACACAGCGGATCAGCACAGGAAGGGAAGCTTCTGGTAATCTAGAGAGAAACTATGTAGATAGAGAACAGAGATCATAAATCTATAGGTCAGCCAGAGGAGCACCAACAGGACATGTAAATGAGTTTATTTACTGCTGGTAGATATTAAATGTTATGTTTGTGACTTTAAAGCTGTGAATGTACTGAATTTATTGTGTGATCAGCTGATTAATGGATATAAGGACCAGTAAAAGAAGTCCCTTATATTCCTAAAACCTTTGAGAACAGAAAACGTGAACAATATCATCAATAAACTAAAAAAATAGGTTTAGCGCCAATCAGTGTTTATTCATTAAGTCTCACTGCTAAACAAACCGCAATAAACCAACAGAACCCATTACTCTTTGGGAAAACCCGAATAACCGGGTCATTTTTCCATCAGAGTCCCTCACGTCTTCATTCAGACAGAACCGCCAGAAGAGTTCTGTCATAAATGCACATTTCTACACATCAGATTACAATTATAGATGAATAATAATGTACATAAATTAAACAAAAACTGTACAAATAACTAACAGCTTTAGAGGATTTATGATTTCCTAATCTCTGAACATTCTGTCCATGTGTGCTGACATCAGAAACACACAAAGAAGCTTCACAGGTTTATATCAGTTAGAAATTACCTTCATTTTAGTGATAAATGAAGTTTGTAAATGTGTACAAGTCTCTATTATTACAGAAATACGTGGATCCTGCTGCTGTTTGATGCTGCAAATGTTTAATAAAGTCAGAGGAAAGATTCATAAACAGCTGGAAGCAACAAAGTGAACAACAGTTCTTAACTTTCTGCCAAACTCTGGATTAAATTCATTAATCTGACCTGCTACAGTCTGTCTTCACTGAGGAAAGGTTTCATTTTATGACCATTCTAGTTTATAATAGATGTGAAATTACAGAGACACTTTGTCGCTTGTGTTGTTGATTTTATGATGTTTCTGGACCAATACTGGTTCTGAAATGTGGAAAAATGCTTTAACCCAAAGGCTTCAGAGCTTCCAGTTCATCGTTAAAGTCCGTTCTGTTATTTGTGATGCTGAAATGTTATTCGGTCCAATCGGGTTAGAAAAGTGACCCAGGAGCTCATTCTGACCTGAAGCTGAAACGTTCAGTCATCTTTAGATTAACAGAAATTAGTCTGAAAGTAGTTTTAGTCTTTTCTTTTCATGGTTCAGTTTGGCTGTGTTGCAGACATACATCCCTGTATTCTCTAATGTTTCTGCTTTCATCAGTGCTTTTCTACCTGGAGTTTTTCTTAACTTGGTTTTAATTTCCAACTATGAAGGTCCGTCTTCTCCACCGTAACAGGAACCTACAGTAAAGACTAAATACTGAACACCAGAGTAGTTTCCTTCAACATGGGGCCTTAAAACACTGAAGTACCAACTTATAACCGAGTTAAAGGACATCGTGTCAATGCAGGCTTTCATTTGTTCTGGAAGATCTCAGGTAGTTTGTAGGAGGAATGGAGTGAATCCAAGACTCATTGAAGAAGTTCTGATTAAACTTAAAACATCCGTTGTAAGGATGCTCAACATCTGTTTCTCCTGTTTCTACTCCAAAATCTCAGCCAACCTTCCATCTCTGTCCAGCTTTGCCTCCCTGTTGAGACCAATAATTAAATAAGAACCAACAGGAGAAACCAACCGACCGACCAGCGAGGCCACCTGACATCTGAGCCTGGTTCCATGGCTGAGGAACATCATGACGTTTCATCTCCACACCATTGACCCCAGACTGTCCACAGAGCAGTCATCGGGAGAAGAAGAAGCAGAAATTCTCTCTGTACTCTTATCTCTCTCCAGATGACACTCCAGTATTATACTAAGCTAATAGTGCATGTCAATACTTCAGGAATGAATTTGGCTCCAAACACTTAAAGAGAGAGGATTTAGCAGAAAGGAGGATGAGGAGAAGCAGGGAGAGAGAGGGGGAGGTCCTGGAAATAGGAAATACTTAAGGATATGCAAATAATCCGGCAGAAGAATGGAAAAACCATTTCAACAGATTTGAGTAGTGGCAGCAAACAATGGAAATCTGCTCCATGTCCCCGGACGCTGCATGTCAATCAATGAGAGGACGCTGGGGTGGAGGGGGTAACTGGGGGGGTGGAGGGGTAACGGGGGGGGGGGGGTGACCATCAGAAGGACTGGGAGGATGGGGCAGTGTGTAAAAAGAATGGAGGGACAATGCAGAAGTTTCATTTATTACAGAGGATAGGACTATCAATTCACTCCTCTTTCTGAGCCCACAGAACCACTAAATACCTGAGAGTGTGTGTGTGTGTGTGTGTGTGTGTGTGTGTGTGTGTGTGTGTGTGTGTGTGTGTGTGTGTGTGTGTGTGTGTGTGTGTGTGTGTGTGTGTGTGGGGGGGGGGGGGACGGGTAATTATAGGGGTTGTGGGGACCTAATGTCCTCACAGCCATAGGAAAACCCAGAGAAATGTCACTTGTGGGGACCTCGTTTGGGTCCCCACAAGTTTAAACAGTGTTTTCTTGGCCATGTTGTTGTTCCTGAAAAAAGTAAAAGTGCAAAAACGTTTCTTTAGGGTTAGCCATTGTTTTGGTCTGGGGTAAGGTTAGGGGTTAGATATGAATGGGAGTCAATGGTATGTCCCCACAATGATAGAAAAACACAGTGTGTGTGTGTGTGTGTGTGTGTGTGTGTGTGTGTGTGTGTGTGTGTGTGTGTGTGTGTGTGTGTAACGGAGGGTATTACAGAGGGAGGGGTGATGGCTGTATGCTGCCCCCTAGCTGCATCTCTGTAGAGCTGCAGGTATCATCAGACTGCTGCACTAAAATAAAGACCAGCCGAACGTCCAGAGGACCAACAGACCGCTTCATTTGTGTTTAATGGTTAACTTCTATTCATTCTGTGTTTTTGTGTTAAGTTAGAGCTGCACAATATGTTAGCATGTCGTTCTAGCATCAACACTGTGACGTGCACAACGCTGGTCTACTTATTAACTGCTTCATACATAAATAATAAAAACATGCATTTTCCATGACTAATCTGAAGAGAAGTCCATCTTCTGTAACATGAATTACTCAGATTGAAGCTATACTGTTAACTTTATTTGAAGACAGAGTTACTGACACGCAGAATCCACATGTTACAGCAAAATCTGTGAAGAACAGACAGAGAAAACCTGGAGCGGAAGATTTGGTTTTAAAATGAAAGTGTCTTAGCTGCAGAAAGAATAATGTTAAGCAGGAACCCTATCCGTACATAAAACACCATGACTGATCTGTTTGACTTAAATCATCTAAAAACCATCTATAATCATCTAAATCAGCAGCAGAGCTCTGAATGACTGCAAAGACAGATCTGAATGCTACTAATTTCGATGTTTTTTCTAGAGTTATATCATGACACAGCATCTTTCTGTGAAATATAAAACCGCCCCAATCATTTCAGCAGAATTAACTTTTATCCAGTAACATACTGTAATATCTGTGTGATAACACAGAAGGTTTCAGGTCCTTCCTCTTCCATGCAGCCCTGTCAGCAGTCTCAGAGAACCAGTTCTAACCTTCTCTCCTGGTGCCAGCTGGCCTCATCGATCCACAGATGCTCCCCTGGTGGGGGAGCAGGGGTCAGGGCAGGAGGGTGCCCGGGGGTCCTGCTGAATCCCTCTGCCCTAAAATGCCAACGGGACGGGCCGGAGAGAGGCGGGGCGCTGGATTAATTAGGCTGAGTGCTAAAAGAAGCTGCTTTCTTTGTCTGGAGGAGACGAACCCTCTCACCAATCAGCTAATGACTCCTAACACCCGGTCAGCAGACAATTCAGCTCTGATTCCAACAAACACGGTCCACGTTCCCCATCCATCCACCTTTAACATTTATTCATTCCTAAAGCTACCATGAGCCCAAACTTCTACCTGAAGACCCTCAGAGGAACAAACATCATCACCTAACCCTCCTTCTGAGAACTCCTGCATCTTGTTTCATTCTTGGCAGCGATTCTCTACAGAGGGATGATGGGTTTGGGTTGATGATGTTTAGTGCGCTGTTAAACAGACAGAAGATGGTTCTGGTACTACAATGATGGCAAGTGATGAATCTCTGGTTCCACATCCAGCAGATGATTATCCACTTTATCCTGCCACCAGAAAACTAAATAATTCTGATCTGAGGAAACAACCTGAGGTCAGCTGCCCTCCACTTACATTCAGGCTTTTTTTTTTTTACCAGAACTCAGATTCTCCTGAACATTTCCTAACAAACACCGTTTTAGGGTCTCCAAAACTCAGATTCTTTCACCCCTGCAGCTCAGACTTCTATAAACTCTAGTTTAGCGAAGCTGCAATGAGTATGACTGGCAGCAACAAAAACAGATTTATTTACTGGATTTATTTACTGGTTTTCATTCAGTTAGCACAAGAAATTACCAGTTTTACCAGTTTAAAACTAAGCTAGCATTGCTGCATCACTAAATCCAGTATTACTGGTCCTGAACGTCCAGAGGAACGGTGAAATGTCAGACTTATCGTGTATGTGATGAGTTCTAGACGGAGTCTGTCCCAGCCTGTTTACTTTATAAACCGACGGTCATGTGGACAACATTTTTAATTAGTTTTGTGCAAAGGGGGAGATATTTATTCATACTATCCAGTTCTATTTCCATATTAGTAAAAGGACTAAAGGAGCAGAATCAGAGATAGAGATACAATAAAAAATAATAAACCCTAGCATTCCACGAGGGTCTTCACACCGCCGGTACTCGGACCCTAAAAAAGTTCCATTTATATAATTTTTGGATTCTGTTCTGTGTATTATGTTGGAGTTGCTTGTTTAAAACGACTCAAAATAAATAAAAAAAACTGACAGAGAAGCTGTTGTTGTCAGCTCTGATGCATTTAGTAAATAACTGCTCCACCAAGGTTCACGATAAACAGAAGGACTACAGAAGATGACTAATACATAAAAATGAAATATCGGTCCGTGGCCATTTTTTCCACCGTCATTTACCGACTCAGAGGGAGAGTGAACTGATGTTTGAGACAATTAAAATCAATACATACATAAGTCAGTTTTTCCATAACTTGAAGTAGTTTTCTTATTTTACAGACAATGTTTCCATGTGAAAGCCTGGTTTTATGTGAGAATCCATCCAATGGGGCATCACAGTAAAATGAGTCATGATGTGTTAATTCCACCACAGGAGATATGTGATGTCACCTAGAATTAGTTACACAGCCCACAGATATCGGTAGATATCAGAATCAGATTTAGAGAATTAAACAATATCGGCGTATCAGTTATTGGCAACAAAAGCCGATATGGGACATCTCTAAAACAGGTGTTAATGAGTGTATCTCCATCATTCCACATGGTCTCCCTTTGTCTCTATAATTAAATCCAGATCTAATATAAAACAAATACTGAAACTTTAACAGAATAAAACAGACTCAGAGGCGATAAACATCCCATATAGAACTGTACACAGGCCTTTATAATTCATATTCACCAGCTTCAGAAACAATCCAAACCCCATTTCCCTGACAGAATAACCCTGAGGAAGCTGCGATTAGCCTCCTCCAACCCTCCAACACCCAAAACCAGCCGGTGTGAATCCAGCAGTCAGCAGATTGGAGGTGGGGAACGCCTCAAGGTCACCGTTATTGGAAATGGAGACATCCAGCGTCCTCACATCTCTCTGAATCCCAACACAATGGACTGATTCCTCTGCGTCAATTTGGCCTCCTGATAAGTGATAAGGCATCCTTTCTACATACACCTATGAATGCTGAATGCTACACACAGATTAAGACCAATTTATTCATCTGCTACTATTATATGTGAGGATTTGGCTTTTCCCCCAGCAGTGTGTGTGTGTGTGTGTGTGTGTGTGTGTGTGTGTGTGTGTGTGTGTGTGTTTTAAAGCAACAATGGAAATAAAAGGCATGCAGTACTATCACTGTGGTTCTGAGAATTACAATAAGAATAGTGATAATAATGGAATGAACTGTCAAATGGCTGCAGGAAGCTCAGGATTCTCCACACTGGAAGCTCACTGAGGTTCAGACCTAACTTTAAACCTCAGAACAGAAACATTTCTGCCGACCAACTCCTTGTCCCAGGAACAACAAAAACGCCACAAACAGACGAGAGGAGAGCGATGAGTCCCAACAAGAGCAGTTTTAGAGGAAAGAACGGCAGATTACAGCACAGTGTGAGCTGTAGTGGTGGATAAAATGGTTTAGGATGACAGGAAACTCCACTTCTTTCTGTCTAACACTGAGAAACTGAATACGGGACGGACTGGATGATTACTGCCGACTACAGACGGTACCGGATTAATAGAGACCGAACAGGGACAGGAAGTAAACACAGAAAACCACAGGGCACCAATAACTAACATACAGACATCAGGGCTAATGTAGGATGAGAACAGTAATCTGTGTGAATACTGAAGCTACAACCAGTAAAAGGTTGTATATGTGCATCTGTTGGTTAAAACATCATTAATCATTTACTAACTAAATAACAGCAGAAGATAACCATCACAGTTCTCAGGACTGTCGGTCAAACAAAACTATTTAACAATAAATGATGTTAAAAAGAGAACAGAGCTGCAACAGTTCATTAAACTTTAACTAATAAATTAATCACCACCTATTCAATAATCAATTTATGTGTTTAGGTTAATGAAGTATGAATTATCTTCCAGACTCTTAAATGTGAATATTTTTAGATTTCTTGACTCCTCTCTGACAGGAAACTGAATATCTTTGGGCTGAGGATAAAACAGGACAGCTGAGGTCGTCATTTTTCACCATTTTCTAACATTTTATCAACCAAACAACTAATAATCCACAGACTGATCTGCCAACAGCATAAGTGTTACTATAAAAATGCAGTGAATCCCTACAACTGGAACCAGCTAACATCTGGAACATCTGAAAGTCAGAACCGATCCGAACATGTGAATCATTAACAGCTCGTCATCTCAGAGTTCCAGGGAAATGTGTCGTTTTCTAATTAGTCAGCATCACCATTAACGAGCAGAAACGTTTGGACGGACACCCAGCCAGTATCTCAACCCGCCTTCATTCCTCTCTTTGGTCTTATCAGGGAGTCCAGGGTGCCCTCCTCTGGTCTTTCTTTGGGTGGCCCTCAGTGGCCCCCACACTCTCACACCCAGAGCATGCACTTCAGACAGGGGCTAATGGGAAAATAAATTACCAGCAGCCAAAAGCCCTGGCTCTGCACTTCTGCTGCAGAGAGAAAGGGAAAAGAAGGGGGTTGGTCAAGAAATGGAAAGAGAGAAGGGTGGAGAAGACGAGGAAACGGGGAGACGGACGGAGAGAGGAAAAAAGACGAAAGAAATGAGGGAGATGCTGTGAGAGGAAAGGAAAGAGCTGTGAGGGGGAGGAAGAGGGGAAGATAGGTCAACGGGATTAGCTAGAGTTCATTCCTGCTCTATGAAGTGCCTGCTCATCACTTTTCTGCCATTTTACCATCTCTGGCCATCACAGAGGCCTAAAACGTCCAATAACATCCACACAGCCGCTGTATCTGGGATTGATTACTGCCACCCAGCAGCCGCTCACATATCAGGACGGAAGATTCACCGGCAGCAGACGTGTCGCTGTGTGTTGGAGTGTGTCGGGAGGCGACATGGGTCAGTGGGTAGAGTGGCCGTCTTGCAACCGGAGGGTTGCCGGTTCGATCCCTGGCCTACAGAGCTCATGTTGAGGTGTCCCTGAGGAAGACAATGAACCCCTAACTGCTCCTGATGAGCCGTGGTTAACGCCTTGCATGGAAGCTTCCTCCATTAGTATGTGACAGCAATTTTGTTGTACTCTGTATAATGACAAAGACATTCTTCTTGTTGAGGTAGAAACGCTGTCCATTCGTGTCTGAGTGCTTCTGTGTGAAAGAGCAGCAGAAGGAACGACCATGGAGGTCGACCACCCGCTTTTTTATGAGTTTCTGTAACAAGCACACACTTCTGGAGCTGAAAAGTTGAACACAGACGACAAATCTGTATATTTTTGTCACTGCAAAGCAAAAAAGTTCTGTCTGGCAGGTAAAAATGATAAGAAATATGAGGTTTTAGTCACAAAACAGTTGTGAAAACAGGATTAGGAAGTGCATTTAGTTTTAAAAAAGAAGGGAAAAAAACCTGCACAGCTATAATGACTTCTCCATAGCTCTGCAGGGGCATAGACACACTGGAAGAAGTCCTATACAGGAAGTCCTCAGTTTACGGCGTCCTCGACCTACAGCGTTTCATCGTTACATCAGAACTGGTTACGTGGAACTAGTTGATGAGCAGAGTGGATGAACACGTCATCACACAGCGCTATCCGACGGCTTTGTTTAGATAGATGACAGATACTTTATTATCAGGTCAGAGACCCAAAATTTGTTTTACATGTTCAGCAGCTCTGCCACCCACAGACACAATAATGCTTGACAGACATAGAACATTAACATATAAGACTGCTGTCCACTGTAGTTTGGTTTTGTAGATTGAACTCCAGTTTTAACTATTTCATTTGAGGATGGACTGATGGACAAAGGAGTTTCTTAGTCGGACCTTGTTGAAGCCCTGTTGCCCTGTTGGTAACAGCACATATTCTGAATTTAGACCGTGGCAGGGGTCGGAGGCGATGTTCTGAGCCAGCCGTACAGTGTTATGATATGAAGTGTCATATCGTCCATGTAGGGGCTGACCCACTATCTTTGAGCAGATCTTAATCAGCTGTCTCAGTCTAGATCTAACAGATTCAGACAGAAGGTTGTACCACAAAGCATTACAATACTGCAGGACACTGAGAATGATAGAGGTGTAAAACAGAAGGAGCACCTGACGAGAAGCTCCAAACGACCGCAGGCGACGGAGGTGTTTCTGTGTTTTACTGATTAAAATCTAATTTAGGAATCTGTTTTACTGTAGTACACAACCTGTAGATAGTAGCCCTGACATACACATATAATAATGACAAATCTCCATGAAACTGAATGAAATCAGGTTCCCAGAAAGCATCATGATGACAGACGACACGCCCTCATCTTGTTTTAGTTTCACCACCAGATAACGGAGACGAGGAGCCAGAAGCTCTAGAGTTCTGGAGATAAACCACTGGAACTCTATATTACTGATATCTCACCATGATATCCAGGAAACACCAGATAGGATGTTTTATTTTATTTTGGGAATCATTTCCACTCCGTTCTCATTTTAAGGACGCGTTTGTTTCAACTGTTTTCGGCAGGCTGCTGATCTGACGGAGCTATGATAGCGCTCTAATCCACAGAAAAGCTGATTTGCTTAAGGGGATGGGGGGTTAAGATGGCTTGTGACAAGAAACAATTGCCCCAAGTGAGAGTCTGCCTCTCTCCCACCCTACTCCATGACAAAGGTGTACTCTCCATGCTAAGTGACAAATCTGGGGAGACAAAGAGCATTAGCAGGGTGATGCTCTGCTCCAGTAGCTCTGATTGTGGCCAACTCAAAGAATCTAATATGGATTTTAAAAAAGGAGAGATTAGAATGAAAGAGAAACAATGAACACCTTCTACCAAGGGGGAATTAGTGGAGGATTGGATAAGGAGCCGCTTTAAAGAGAGAGAGAGAGAGAGAGTGAGTGTGTGTGTGTGTGTGTGTGTGTGTGTGTGTGTGTGTGTGTGTGTCTGTGTGTGTGTGTGTGTGTGTGTGTGTGTGTGTCTGTGTGTGTGTGTGTGTGTGTGTGTGTGTGTGTGTGTGTGTGTGTCTGTGTGTGTGTGTGTGTGTGTGTGTGTGTGTGTGTGTGTGTGTGTGTGTCTGTGTGTCTGTGTGTGTGTGTGTGTGTCTGTGTGTGTGTGTGTGTGTGTGTGTGTGTGTGTGTGTGTGTGTGTGTGTGTGTGTGCGCATATGGGTGAGCACTCGTTCTTTGAAATTCCTTCTCCATAAAAGAACAATAGGGTTCCTAAACTCTGTTTTTGTGCATTTAAATGTGACAGAAACACCAGCAGCTCCGTTCATCTCCTGAAGACGCTCCAGAGGAGACGTTGGAGCTTCACTGATCCTCTGAGAAGAACCTCTGAGGTCCAAACATGACTCCAACCCAGTGAGCTTCAGGAGATCAGAGGTCATCCTCCTGCTCCACCAGCTTGGAGCTGCAGTCACCTGATAGGGTCAGGCTCAGGTAGACGTCTCCTCCACACCTTCAGGTTCAAACCGGCTGAATTCCTGACCGAGGATCTCTGAGGGCGCGGCGTTCCGAAAACAGATTTATATCCAAACAGAGCCGGTTAGGATCAGTCCAACTGTCAGTGGTTGGCTTAGTGGCATCAGAGCACATCAGCAGAGCCTATTCACTGCCACTTAGCAGAACAGGTCACACACACACACACACACACACACACACACACACACAGACGGGTCACATAAGTTTAACCTACACTGTAAAAAATTATTCTGTAAAAATGATAATAATGTAAATACGGCGGAACAGAGGTATGTTTTATGGTCACACCCTGGAAAAGAATAAAATCCTGTTTGTAAAAATACAGATTTGGAATGTGGACATTATTTACGTCAATCAACGTAATTTATGTCAAACAACTGTTTTAAAAATAGTGTCCATCATTTTCCAATCCTCAACAGGGTAATTTTCTATTATATATCAGTTTATAATCCGAAAATAACTTTTTAAAATGTATTTAAAAATCCCTATTTATGAACAGATATTTTCTGTGGATGTGTTTACAGTGTCAGCCTGTTTTTAACATAATTACTGTATAAGTTCATCTTTTTTATGGTTTTACAAGATATTATCCATAATTTAAAAAAAAGAGAAAACCTGTTTAAAAAGAGTTTAAAATAATTATATATATACTTTTGTTGATTAAAAAAACAGTAAAAAAAAGTGTAGTTTTATGGACAAAAGTAATGAAAGAATGAATAAGTTTTTATAAAAAGGCAGATGTTTGCCTGTTTTTTTTAAAATACCGTTATGGTGTAAATTACTGTTTTTCGGTGATTTTGTAGTTATTATCTATAGCTTAATAAAACATTTAAAGTCTGCAAAATACCAGTAAATTGTTCTTAACAACTAGAGTTTAAAATATTTAACAAAGGCTGATTTTTTACAGTGTTAGTTCATCTCTAACACATCTATGTTCCATCAGCACCAGACTCCCCAGGTACCTCAGAGGCCCCGCCCACCAGGCCCACTGGGTCAGGCTTGTGGATAAACAGGGGGATTTGTGCAGGCCGGTGTTTTGCGGCCCACACAGGCCCGTCTCCATCGCTGGTAGCCATCTAAAGTCGTACAGAGGAAAATAAATAACCAGGAGATGGAGATAATAACTGTTCCATCGTCCAATCAGGACTCCCCAGAACTGTGACCACCATCAGTGTAGCACATGACACCAAAAACACGACGAGATGAGGACGAGACAAGAGGAGAAGTCGGATTAGAGCCGGCCCAGGAGAAGGGCAGGTGACAGCATGTGAAGAGTGATAGAGGACAAGCTCAGAGATGACCGATATGGAAGGGTGTGGCAGCCAATAACGTACCAGCTAAAGCCTCAGGAACTATTGGAATTAAAAGCTGGTCTCCACTGCAGCGTCTTCCTCCAAGCCTGTCCTGAAGACCAGCAGCATGTCTGATGAACCTGAGCAGCAGGAGTGTTAGTAGATGTTCTGGGCCAGCTTCAGGCAGAAACAGGAGGACTTCCAGCTCGTTCTGTTCTCTAAGGTTTCGCCACACTGTGAGATTTTAACCATCTATAAGTTCACAGCTCTCTCCTCTGCACCACATCAGTCTGATCATCTTTGACGTGAAGTTTGTTCTGTGCAGATTCACGATGAAAACGCAGCGGAATCTCAGCCTACGATGCAGAGTCGATGTGAACGAAGAATAGAACGTCTTCAGCATGTTTTCAGTGGGAAGTTCTAAATTCTCCAGAAGTCCTGTTCTGTGTCCATTCCAGGAATAATCCTGAAGATGAGCTGATATCCAGTCAGGAACAGTCTGACACACACCTACTACAGGATGAACTAAACCTCTGAAAGTCCACATCAGTCAACGGAGAAAGCATGAACTGGCCTTAAAGTGTTCCTAATATGTTCCACTCCTCATGCATGCTCCTGGCATGTTGCTATCTTAAACGTCTAACAATCTGGCTAATAAATATTATTGTCTAACCATATTTAAACCCACATTCTGTGTCTCATCAGTGAAATCATTCAGTAAAGTTTTCCCAAATGTCTGACAGCATGTTGTGAATGAAGAGAGCGTGTTGGTAGGATGTATTCAGATGACACGTGTGTTCTGATGTTTATTTTGGGGTCACTCTGTATGAAGCAGAACTAAGCCTGTCTGGAGGGTCTGGACTCTAAATGTCTGAGCTCTAAATGTTTGAGCTCTAAATGCATCTCTATGAGTCTGAGTGACTTTACACTCTGAACCTGTGTGTGCATATATAAATGAGAGGAACCATGTGTGTGCTGGTGAACACGTATGACCGTGTGTGCGGCCGTGTCTGGTGACATCTGCTGCGTTGTTGGCGGGGAGCGACGCTCAGCAGGCTGCAGGAGCCTCAGACTAAGGAGATGAAAGCCGAGGTCACAACCTGGACCAGTGGGACGAACACACTCACAATACGCCGTAAACAACACGCGCACACACACACACACACACACACACACACACACACACACACACACACACACACACACACACACACACACACACACACACACACACACACACACACACGGGCAGCATGCGGGCCGAGCAAGGACGAAAGGCGACAAAATAAACAGGACAAGGATAAAACGGAAAAGCAGACAAAACAATGTGAAGAAAAGCTGAAGGCAACAGGAAAGAGGCGACGATGCAGCAGCACATCGTCAGGGGCAACAGCTTAATCAGTTTAATTAACAAACACGCATGTATGCATGTAAGCAAAAACACAGATGGAAGATATGGAGTCTGTGTGAAGGTGATTTATGAATAGATGTGTGAAAAAGAAGCATTTTCTATAAGTATAAGCACCAATTATAGTTCCATTGAGCTAATTATTGATCTTTATCATCTAGAACACGTCAGAACGCAACAAAAATCACTTAAATCTGTATTTTTTCTACCCAAAACTCAAAAATCCTACAGATATTTAATTTAAAATCATGTAAAAGCAGCTGGATTATCAACTAACCGACTGCCTTTCTGACTAGAACACTAAATAAAGAACACATTCTCTGCAGTCACACAGCAGCATGACATCTGCTCAGAGACGTAGTCCGACTAACGGTGGTCGTTAGTCAGCAGACCGGCCATGTGACGGGACGCTGTGGATTAGAGGCCTGTAAGCCTATTAGGACCACAGGAGGGACCACAGGACGGACCACCCGGCCTCTAGCGCCACCTACACCACAACAACACATAGAACACACACACAGAAAGAACACACTCCTCCACAGACACTGAGGCAGGTCCTCACAAAGAGACAAACACACACCTTTCAGTTCTTTTATTATTTTGTGTTTCTGCTTTACTGGGAGTCATTTTCTCATTAAGACTACAAAAACAGCAGTAAAATAACAGATTACGGCTCTAAATGGTAGAAACAGCAGCATTAGAGCAGCAATTTACAGCAAGAGTAGAAGCAGTAGAGGACCTGATGGGGGGAATCACCAGCATCTGTCCTCATTAATGACATTCAATTAATCTGAGAGCATGTGTGATCACACACCAACATCCTCACACACACACACACACACACACAGAGGGAATAATCAGCATTGTGAGCACACATCCATACTAACAGCGCTCTTCTCTTCTTCTTCTCTTCTTCTCCATAAATGAGGTCTTTTGAGTTCTCCAAACTATTTAAGAAACGGGAAATGAGCAAAGGTGAAACTTTGGAGACACACGCGTGCACACGAGTGCAAATTAATCCCAATTTGTCGGCCGCAGCACTGGAGAAACTTTTGGGATTTCATACTTCATACCAGCTTTTGTCACCTTTGCGTGAATAGCCGAGGGCTGAAATAATTGTGTTTTTCTTCCCCGAGGCCCAGTCAGCGCTCACAAGCCACTGGCCTACGTAATGTGTTCCAGAGGAGGGAGGATACGAACACACAGGAGGGTGTGTGTAAAGGTGATGGAGCTAGGTGTGTGTGACTGTGGGAGTGGGTGTAAGTGGAGGTATGTGGCGTGGAAACGGCCTTAATGGAGTTGGACGAGGTCCACAATAGGCAGGACTTCACCTCAGAGGACTGGAAGACAGACGGAAAAAGACATGAAGCCGCTAACAACACTACAGATTAAACCCCTCCATTTATGCTGCATTAAAGCTGGTTGTTCACGTGCACGGTGTCATCCACCTTCATGATGTCAGAAGATCGTATTTCAGTAGAACATCAGAGGAACCGTTCCACCTCCTTACAGCAACCATTAACGAGGTTTGGAAGCTTTAATGCACTAAAAATGCAGCTAGAATGGAATTCAGAATGAATGTTTACAACGAGCAGTAAACAGGCAGAGACAGAAACAAACAACACAAACAAACAACACAAACAGAAACAAACAACAGAAACAAACAGATTTATGAACTCTTCCTTCCTGCCATCGATGTGAGTGGAAAAGGTGAAGGATGAGGAGCGGATCAGTGGATACGCAACGTATTAGACATGATAGTCCTCTGTGTGTGTGTGTGTGTGTGTGTGTGTGTGTGTGTGTGTGTGTGTGTGTGTGTGTGTGTGTGTGTGTGTGTCTACACGTTATTTGAAGATGAGGGAAGTTGGTCTCCCATTTCCAGCTTAACACAGAGAAAACACACAGACATACATACGTGCACACATTAACCCCTGCCGTGCATGCGTGCGCACACACACACACACACACACACAGTAAAGAGCCTGTCAGCACAATGCCTTCAAATACACCGTCCAATCTTTTGACTCTCAATTTGCCACCTTTTTGATAAAGCTGAGTGAAAGCGGGTGAAAGGACGGCTAGCTGTAATTTAGAGATACTACTGCAGCCGTTTCCTCCACTCCTCTCTCTCCATCTTTTGATTATGCGATTCGCTTTGGCAGACGAACAAATAGAGGAGAGAAAAAGGTAGTGTTTGACACTGCCACTTTCAATGACAAAATACAATCTATGCGGGGCAGTAATTCGACGGGGAGGGATTAGCTGGCGAGGTTGGGCCCCAGATTAAGACGAAGCCGGAGCGCGGGGATCTTGAATTTCATCATCTTCACAATGGCGTATTCTTCCCCTTTCTCCTCTGCCGTCTGATGAGGGGTCAGGAGAACTCACCTCTCCTGTTCCTCTGCTGCTTCATTCATGTGTCCTGACTTTATATTAGCTCAGACACCTGCAGGCTGGGGGGGTCCAGGACCACAGCTTTACATTCACTACCCAGCAGCAGACATTCAGAGTGTTTGTTCATCACACATGCAAACATCCTGTACCTACTGACACACAGACAGCTCACATACATGCACATATTAACATGCATGTTTCTGGAGGAGTTTAAACAGGTCTTAGGGTAGACTGCCCTCTGGTGGTCAGTTCTAGTAGTTCCCTAATTCCTGCTCACTTTAAATAAACTGAGCAGAAGCACAAACACAGCATCTAATGTTCTAATAAAGTCACTCTATTAGTTTAAACAGATGAACAAACATTCCAATGTAAGTTTTCTCTTTTCTCTACTCTTATTCAACAGTTTAAAAGTATTCACTTGATCACAGTCCACCTCAGAGGCCTTTTACACACACAAACACTCAAATATACACACTGTTTACACCATTGTTCTAAAGTCTGGGGTCATCTAGATAAACCCCCACTTTTATCCATGTGCTAACATAACTGAACAAGGGTTTACTAATCATCAATGAGCCTTTCAGCACCATTAGCTAACACAATGTAGCATTAGAACACAGGAGTGATGGTTGCTGGAAATGTTCCTCTGTACCCCTATGGAGATATTCCATTAAAAATCAGCTGTTTACAGCTACAATAGTCATTTACCACATTAACTATGTCTACACTGGATTTATCATTCATTTCATGGTATCTTCATTGAAAAAACAAAACTTTTCTTTCAAAAATAAGGACATTTCAAAGTGACCCCAGACTTTTGAACCGCAGTTTATTTATATTATTTATATTTACATACTAGAGGAAGTTTTAGCTGGAAGTTTGGCAAAGTATCATTCATCTTTTCAAAATGAAAACTAAACTCTCTTTTCTCCAGTTTCCCTTTAGAGGAGGGACAAATCAGGGCTACAACATCCCATAACTACTTCAGACTTTTGTTCACCATAAAACAGCCGAGAAAGCACGAAGATGATCAACAGACCAGAAAAAACATGGCAGATCTGTGGAGGTTCAAGTCCTAATAAAAACACCAGCATCCAGCAGACTGTTCTTGTCATCTGTAGTAATCTGTCTTTAAATAAAGCTGCATGTGAAGAAGCCTTTTATCGCCAGCAGAGTCTGTATGTGCCCTGCTACCTAAACATCGTCCTTTAAAGACACACCTGACTATGGTCAACTTTATATTTTAGAATCTGTCAACAAAAACCTTTAGTGCACATTCAACTAATTGAAAACTTTTATAACCAGAACAGAACTGAGATGTTTAACTTTTCCTACAAATCAGACCTGCTGCCTTCATATTCTGTTATTCTAAAGTCTTCAGTGGATAATAAAGTCCTAAAAAGCTGCTCTGCACTCTAAACCTTCTGTCAGCTCCAGGCAGGAAATGAGCAACATGAAAAACATGAACAGCAGCTTTCCTGGTTGAAAATATCCTTTAAATATGTGCCGAGTTATAAACCTGTCTGACATCAGAAATATCTGAACGGTTTAAAAAGCATCAGCCTAAATACTAACAGGAACGCTAATGTCTCAGCAGGTTTGATCATACATGTGTACTTTTAGTTTCTTCATATATTCACCAGGATTCCTCTGTGAGTGTCTGGAGGTTTAGGTTTCCTTCTGTTCTCCATTCCTGCTGTCAGGATCCTGGCTGGGCTTTGATCTGTTTTCTGTCATTAGTCAGGTATGCAGAGACAAACCCTCTAACCGGTCTTTTCCTCTCTTTCTGTTCTCTCCCACGCTCTGGCCGGAGAACACCTGACCTGCTTGTCTTCTCAGCTCTCTATCAAACAGAGAAAGGCTCTTTAACGTGAACAGAAAGCGACGGGTCGACGCCCTCAGCCAGCTCTCACTGCTTTTTATACCAACATTCCTAAAAACAGGCGGTAGAAGAGTTTCAATCTGCTCTCAACCTGAAAGGCTTCAATTTAAAGCAGAGTTTTATCATGAAAACGGTCACTGTCCAGACCAGCGTTTCAGAAATATTCTCTATTCAATCTGAAATACCTGAAAACATCCCCATGTGACAGTTATAAGGTGTAAACATGAAGCAGTGGGTGTGATACTGTAGGAAATACAGTAGAAGAACAGCAACGACCAACAGTAGAAGGAGGAGTTTCATTATCTGGATAACAGCCGATAGGAGAGACTGAAAGAGACTCCAGAGTAGGGATGGGAATTTCGACTAATTTCCGAACCGACTAGTCGCTAATTTTATTGGCGACTGGTCGGTTCAGAAAACTTGCAATTTAACCCTTTAAGCGCCAAAGTCGCAATATTGCGACAAGCAACACTGCTGAACATAACAAGCCATAGCTTCAAATATACTGCCTCATGTGCCTCATGTACTGGACACCAGGAGATGATGGACATCTGGAACTTCAATCTGAGCATCAGTTGTGGGCGTGTTTTAATTCAAAGTTTTGGAGTTTACAGAGTTTGAAAACCGAGGAGACGAGACTCGCCGTCGGAGCGTATCAGAGCGCAAGACGGCACATTTTAGAGCGAGAAAACTCACCGTACCGAGAGGTCTGCTCAACGCTGACAAAGTACTTTGTCAAGTAATGGCTTACTCATATTCTGAAGAGGAATATTCACCCTCTGATGAAGATGTTCAGTCGTCCACTGAGACAGAAAGTGCCGCTGCGTCTGTGCGTAACGGCAGCGGGTCGGTGCGCCATGACAGTCCACGAGCAGCACATAGTGGAACCGATGCTTTGCTTCGGGGGGGCAGGAAGGGACGTGGTGGGTGTAGCTGGAGTGGTCAGAACACCGCTAATGATGCGGGGGTTGAAAAAGAGACACGCATATGCTACTGGCAGGATCAACCAGGTAGCCCAGACGGGAGTGTGCGGCGCACGGCCGAGCGTAGAGCTGCATGGTGGCGCACGGTCGGGACCGAGGGCTGCGGGCTGTGGCGGGCGGGCTGTGGCGGGGGGGGGGGGGGGGGGGGCGGCACACTAGCATTTAACCGACTAGTAAAATACTAAACGGTTAATAAATGAGTCGGCAGTTACCCGATTAAACGACTAGTCCGCACATCCCTACTCCAGAGATTCATCATCCTTATTGAATAAACCATTCAGTCAGATCTTCCAGAAAAAGATCACAGAACAGCAGCAAGACAACATGCAGGGACAACTAAACCCACTCAGAGAACAGATATGAGTGTTAGAACATCACCATTTCTATCGATCCACATTAAAACTCCAGAGGTTCCAAACTAAAACCAGGTCAGCGTGTTTCTAAAAAGATGTTCTAAAGGTCCTAAACACTGGAGGACAGTGGACACCAGGTGTAGACACAGCAGATGTTAAAGGACTGAACCCTCCAGGGCTCCACACTGAAACCAAAACAGTTTCATTTGAGATCTTTTATGAACATGTGAAAGTTAAAATGTCTAGTGGTTGAACTGTGTGAGTGAACGACGATTATTAGCTGTATTAAGTGTCCACTAACTGACAGTTACTGCATGAACCACAGCAGTGAATTTACGACCAGAGGTCCTCGGTTTACGGCGTCTTCAAACTACAGCGTTTCATCGTTACGTCGGAACTGGTTACATGGAACTAGTTGATGAGCGGAGCGGATGAATACATCGTCACACAGCGCTATCAGGCGGCTTTGTTTCCATTCTCTGGTTGTACTCCACCTTGGATTGTGCTGCATTCTCTAACTTTTCACCTTCATTATGGCTCCCAGCGTAAGTCAGACTCTTCTGATGCTTGGAAGAAAAGGAAAGCCGTCTCCATGGAAGTGAAACTAGAATAAAACACTGGGAACATGACTTTTATGAAGAATTAATCCATATCATGATGCATGGAACGGCTTTGTTTACATTTTCACCGGAGTTCTGACTTGCGGCCAAAATGGACTTGTGTAGATCCGTAGTAACTGAATTCTGATGTAAGTCAAGGACCTCCTGTAATCTGTAATGTTAGAAAGATTTAACGATATAGAAATGTGTGGAAGCTGTGAAACTTAGCTAATAAATAAAAAGCTGCAGGATATGCTTAAAGAAAGTCAGACTAATGGGATAAACAGCAGATTCTGGTGTAGACACTGTAGACATTAAAAAGCCCACAGGGTGAGGTTTCTCCAACAGACTGGAGGATATATATATTATGTAATATATGATATAATATATATATAAACTATAGCAGAGGTACCAGAGGTGAACAGAACAACATCTACTGTGGAACCCCATCAGACTGTCTATTGAAGCTACAGTTACATGATATTTAGGGCTGGACCTGAATATCCCGAATATCCGAATATTTGTTCGCTACGGCGGTATCTGGATATTAATTTTGGTATCCGAATATTATAATATTGGTATCCGAACACAAAATTCGGACCCAGGAGACCAGATGAATGGATCCGAATATTCGGGCCGTCTCCGCCACAAGCCCCGCCCCCGTCGGACGTTACGGGGCGGAACGAATATTCAGATATTCGTCTTTAATAGGGCCCCAATATCCGGAGGCCAGAAACCACTATTTGGGCCAGCCTTAAAGATATTATACAGAAAATATAAAGTTGTTACTGAAGGGTGACCCCTTCTGAAGAGGATGGATTTTATCTGACAGTTCACTAAACAAGCTGCTCTCCAGTTAATCTGAACTAATTACCTGCTGGTTTTAATCTGCTCCATAAACCAACTGAAGGAAGTTCCTTCAAGTCTCCAAGGAACATAAAAAAGGTCAACATCCAAACACAAAGGTCTCATTTACTGCACACATCAGCACACGTATGGAAAGCAGCACACGGCTCTGAACAGAGAGTTTCCTGGCAGAATAAATCCACGTCTCTTTCTCTCAGCTTCAGTTCTCTATAAAGCTTCCCTCTCCATTAGATTCTCTCCTGTTTTTCTGGATCTACAGTGAGATCTAGTTTCTGCCGGTTCTGTCTGCTATAAACAGGTCATACAACCTTAGAAAACATCACAGCTTCTGTTGCCTTAAACAGCCTGACAGAATAAAGAGAGGAGTAAAAAGCAGCTGCTGCATTACAGATGTTCAACTGTTACGATGATTAACCAGTTAATGAGTAAACACATTGGAGGAAACCGAGATCCTCATTTCTAACATTTTAGAAGTTAATTTGGTTTATAATCACTCCAGCTCGTGTCCTGTAAAGATGACCTGTAAATGACTCTGCTACTGAACAGATTCAGGCAGATTTAAACACTCATAAAGAAAGCTGCTGAGCAGAAACTTCAGTCCAGCATCCAGACAGATCTGAGGGCTACAGAGGAACCTGTAATAACACAAAATGACCACATGGTGGCAGAACCTACACATGAAACCCCACAATGATGTTCCTGCTAAATCCTGAGAATAAGAAGTTCATGTCTGTGTGTTTCTGTGAAGTTGTACTTTAAGTCATTGTACATAACAGTCCAGCTGCCTTTTAGTACCCTGATGTATTATTTATCTATTCTGATAATTATCATTTATTTCCCACCATAAAGTAAAAAAAATAAATTAAATAAAAGTGTAGTGCATAAATAGACCAAAGCATCAATAAGACAATATAAAAGAGAGGATCAATAAAACAACATATAAAACATATTAAAAGACAGAAACAGGAACAATTTACTCACATTCTCAATGACAAACGTCCACTCTTTGTCCTCAAACTCCTCTGCATGGGGGTCCTGCAGCAGAAATGGAAAAACACATGAATCAATCATGAAACGAGTCATTTAATAAAATGAAGGTTTTCATTTTGGGCTTGTGATAGCAGACTGAGGTACAGAAATCCAGTTAATGAATGGCAGTTCAGCTGCTCTACTGTTCTAGTTCTATTCACCCACTGACCTGGTTTGGTTTCCCTTCCTCTGCATAGAATACATGCAGTACGACTGAGGTCTTCTCTCAGTAACTGTCACCTGAAGCTAGCCTGTACATGTCTGATTAAGAAATGTTTAATAGAAAATCAAGCTTTAAATTGAACACAAAGAAACACTGACACGAGAAAGCAGAAAAACGCAGAATTAGAGATGCTTCTCTGTGTGTTTCTACCGGTCTGGATGTGTCTGAGCTGATCTAACCCTACTGGATCTATCTGATCCTTCTTCTCTGTGTTTCTGACAGTCTGGATGTATCTGATTTGATGTTCTGCATCCATCTGAGTCTTCTTCTCTGTGCAGCATTGAGGAGATGAGAACAGACAGTAATGGAGGACCACAGACGGTAAACAGCCTCTTCCTCTGCCTCCATGGATGACCTTCACTGCCTTCCAGCACATACAAGCTCATGGACGACAACTCAACAAATAACAGCCGGATACACTGCAGAGCACTTTAAGAAGAGGATGCATGTGTCGTGGTGCACTCTAGGTCCAAGCTGGACCATTAACATCAGACTCGTTGATGCTGGTTAAACCTGCGTTAATAACATAAGATCTCAGTCTAACCCTGGTCCACTGAAGCATTTCCACACGTTATTAAATTCATACTACAGTATTTACATTCTACTAGAAGACTCAGATTACAAACCAGGTGTGAAGTTTATTTCTGTCATTTTCAATCGTAGACCATAGACTGTATATACCGGGCTTTGCAAAAGTTCTGTTACACGGTTTCATGATCTTTAGAGACGTTTACATGTCGGAGTGAAAAATTCCATTAAATAAACTGAAAGTTCTACCTTATAGGCAGGTGTCCTTAATATAATTTTTTTCTCCGGTGAAGTTGTATCAAGATGGAAGTCAAAAGAGTTGAGATATCTGCTCTCCTTCATGCTGAACATCAGCCGGATGACCGTCCACAGAGTCGCAGAGAGGCTAAAGAATGGTGAAGATCTTTCAGGTCTTCACCATTCTTTAGCCTCTCCGCAACTCTGTGGACGGTCATCCGGCTGATGTTCAGCTGTTTGGCTCTGTCAGACTTGTTGTGGCCAGCATGAAGGAGAGCAGATATCTCAACTCTTTTGACTTCCATCTTGATACAACTTCAGCAGAGAAAAAAACTGTATTAAGGAAACCTGCCTATAAGGTAGAACTTTCAGTTTATCTAATGGAATTTTTCACTCCGACATGTAAACGTCTCTAAAGATCATGAAACCGTGTAACAGAACTTTTGCAAAGCCCGGTATAGTGGACGCAGCATCTGGCTCCAGAATTGAAGCCCACCCGGAAGTGTCAGAAACTTGCAATATCACGCCGTCTGCTAGGGTTGGCTCGAAAAAGCTTTTTCTCCATAGACCCAACGCCAACACGGTACCTACACGACGCCCACACGGTACCTACATGACGCCCACACGGCACCTACACGACGCCAACACGGTACCTACACGACGCCAACCTACACGACGCCAACACGGCACCTACACGACGCCAACACGGCACCTACACGACGCCCACACGGCACCTACACGACGCCCACACGGCACCTACACGACGCCAACACGGTACCTACACGACGCCAACCTACACGACGCCAACACGGCACCTACACGACGCCAACACGGCACCTACACGACGCCCACACGGCACCTACACGACGCCAACACGGCACCTACACGACGCCCACACGGCACCTACACGACGCCCACACGGCACCTACACGACGCCCACACGGCACCTACACGACGCCAACACGGCACCTACACGACGCCCACACGGCACCTACACGACGCCCACACGGCACCTACACGACGCCCACACGGCACCTACACGACGCCCACACGGCACCTACACGACGCCCACACGGCACCTACACGACGCCCACACGGCACCTACACGACGCCAACACGGCACCTACACGACGCCCACACGGCACCTACACGACGCCCACACGGCACCTACACGACGCCAACACGGCACCTACACGACGCCCACACGGCACCTACACGACGCCAACACGGCACCTACACGACGCCCACACGGCACCTACACGACGCCAACACGGCACCTACACGACGCCCACACGGCACCTACACGACGCCCACACGGCACCTACACGACGCCAACACGGCACCTACACGACGCCAACACGGCACCTACACGACGCCCACACGGCACCTACACGACGCCCACACGGCACCTACACGACGCCCACACGGCACCTACACGACGCCCACACGGCACCTACACGACGCCAACACGGCACCTACACGACGCCCACACGGCACCTACACGACGCCCACACGGCACCTACACGACGCCCACACGGCACCTACACGACGCCAACACGGCACCTACACGACGCCCACACGGCACCTACACGACGCCAACACGGTACCCGGTACCAACACGACGCCAACACGGCACCTACACGACGCCCACACGGCACCTACACGACGCCCACACGGCACCTACACAACGCCAACACGGTACCTACACGACGCCAACACGGTACCCGGGTACCAACACGACGCCCACACGGCACCTACACGACGCCAACACGGCACCTACACGACGCCCACACGGTACCCGGTACCAACACGACGCCAACACGGCACCTACACGACGCCCACACGGCACCTACACGACGCCAACACGGCACCTACACGACGCCAACACGGCACCTACACGACGCCCACACGGCACCTACACGACGCCCACACGGCACCTACACGACGCCCACACGGCACCTACACGACGCCCACACGGCACCTACACGACGCCAACACGGTACCCGGTACCAACACGACGCCCACACGGTACCAACACGACGCCCACACGGGTACCTACACGACGCCCACACGGTACCTACACGACGCCAACACGGCACCTACACGACGCCCACACGGCACCTACACGACGCCCACACGGCACCTACACGACGCCAACACGGCACCTACACGACGCCCACACGGCACCTACACGACGCCCACACGGGTACCTACACGACGCCAACACGGCACCTACACGACGCCCACACGGCACCTACACGACGCCCACACGGCACCTACACGACGCCAACACGGCACCTACACGACGCCAACACGGCACCTACACGACGCCCACACGGTACCTACACGACGCCAACACGGTACCTACACGACGCCCACACGGTACCTACACGACGCCCACACGGTACCTACACGACGCCAACACGGCACCTACACGACGCCCACACGGCACCTACACGACGCCCACACGGCACCTACACGACGCCCACACGGCACCTACACGACGCCCACACGGCACCTACACGACGCCAACACGGCACCTACACGACGCCCACACGGCACCTACACGACGCCCACACGGCACCTACACGACGCCCACACGGCACCTACACGACGCCCACACGGCACCTACACGACGCCCACACGGCACCTACACGACGCCCACACGGCACCTACACGACGCCCACACGGCACCTACACGACGCCAACACGGCACCTACACGACGCCCACACGGCACCTACACGACGCCCACACGGCACCTACACGACGCCAACACGGCACCTACACGACGCCCACACGGCACCTACACGACGCCCACACGGCACCTACACGACGCCAACACGGCACCTACACGACGCCCACACGGCACCTACACGACGCCAACACGGCACCTACACGACGCCCACACGGCACCTACACGACGCCAACACGGCACCTACACGACGCCCACACGGCACCTACACGACGCCCACACGGCACCTACACGACGCCAACACGGCACCTACACGACGCCAACACGGCACCTACACGACGCCCACACGGCACCTACACGACGCCCACACGGCACCTACACGACGCCCACACGGCACCTACACGACGCCCACACGGCACCTACACGACGCCAACACGGCACCTACACGACGCCCACACGGCACCTACACGACGCCCACACGGCACCTACACGACGCCCACACGGCACCTACACGACGCCAACACGGCACCTACACGACGCCCACACGGCACCTACACGACGCCAACACGGTACCCGGTACCAACACGACGCCAACACGGCACCTACACGACGCCCACACGGCACCTACACGACGCCCACACGGCACCTACACAACGCCAACACGGTACCTACACGACGCCAACACGGTACCCGGTACCAACACGACGCCCACACGGCACCTACACGACGCCAACACGGCACCTACACGACGCCCACACGGCACCTACACGACGCCAACACGGTACCCGGTACCAACACGACGCCAACACGGCACCTACACGACGCCCACACGGCACCTACACGACGCCAACACGGCACCTACACGACGCCCACACGGCACCTACACGACGCCCACACGGCACCTACACGACGCCCACACGGCACCTACACGACGCCAACACGGTACCCGGTACCAACACGACGCCCACACGGTACCAACACGACGCCCACACGGTACCTACACGACGCCAACACGGTACCTACACGACGCCCACACGGTACCTACACGACGCCCACACGGTACCTACACGACGCCAACACGGTACCTACACGACGCCCACACGGTACCTACACGACGCCCACACGGTACCTACACGACGCCAACACGGTACCTACACGACGCCAACACGGTACCTACACGACGCCCACACGGTACCCGGTACCAACACGACGCCAACACGGTACCAACACGACGCCCACACGGTACCTACACGACGCCAACACGGTACCTACACGACGCCAACACGGTATCGACACGACGCCCACATGGTACCAACACAACGCTGCCTCTTCCTCCAGAACCATAAATACTCCGTTATTTCACCACCATGTAAACTGCTTCTAACAGCCAACGAAGCGTGGAGATATTGTCCAGCACAGCTTCAGAGCTGCTGTATCGTCCATCACGGTTTCAGAGCTGCTGTTTGAGCTGCAGACTAGAAACAGACGTCATTCTGGGGTCATATATAACCATTAGCATGTCAACATTAACACGGAACTGCATAGCTAACAGATTTTATATTTTCACTGCCTGTTCTGGTGCAACTAAACATTTATCTAGTATGGAAGATGTAATATTAAAAGTCACACATTAAATCCTGTTAATTAAAAACCTGTGAGGTAAATAAAACACCAGGAGTGACTGGATGGTTCTAGCTGCTCTCTGTTAGGACTGATTCTGTCTACAGAACGAGGAGCTGGAGTCCTACCAGGCTGAGTTCATTTTTAATTTCTGTACTTTCTTGGTCTCCCTGAGGGCTGAGATCCTGCTGAGCTAAGCTGGTCCACTGCAGAGCTTCAAACAGAGCTCAGAGAGTCTTCAAATTATGGCTGGAGTTAGTTTTCATTTTCAGTCAACACACTGTAGAAAGCTGTAAGGTGTTCAGCTGTTACAAGCCGTATGTTTGATATGAAAGAGGTGCTAAAGAAATTAAAAACTGAACATCGACTAAGGTTTGGGATTCAAGAGACGGATTAAGAACAAGTCAAGTTGTTGCATCGCAGGTCGTAATATTCACAGCTATTAAGACATTATTTTACCTGAAAACAGGTGTAGCATCCCTTTGACATAAATCAGATGACTAGAGGTAAAGTGAATTCATTTTAGTAGAGATATTACACCCAGCTTTCTGATTCTATGTCACCTGTTCAGGATTTCATGAGTCTAACCCTCTGAGTCACAATACAACTATTACAGGCTGAACATCAGTTTCAAACTTTATTTTATTTGAATATACGCTGTAAGAACAGAAGAGTAAAGAAGAAATTAAGCAAATGGTAAATAATATCAGAAATATTTTACTGAAGAGCTTGTGGAGCCCAAATCAGACGTAAAAAGTGTTCAATATTAAAATATACTAGCCCTGGAGAGGATATATAACAGCTAATTACGGGGCGACTCGTTGGTGAACACTTGTCCAGAAGTTCCTAGGTATGAATTATAAAACATCATTACACAGAATGAAACTCCAGTAACACACAGAAGGAAAAAAATCAGAAATTTATCAAAAACTGTTCACACACAACAGAATTAATACGTTATGAAGGTATAAAATTTGGAAAACAGACTTAAAGAGTGTATATAAGATGAAACTACCTCAGACTGTATTTAAATACTGTACTGGGAAGTAAATATATGAACCTCATTTGTTATGTTTAGTGTTATCTGCCTAATTTGAGTATTTTATGGAATTTCGTCATTAAATAACAACTGTAACTAACTACATATGTAAACTCTTAGTAAAGCAATTGGGGCGTTCTAAATATTGTTAATTTATGACTTTCCAGATTTTTTTGATATATTTCTGCTTTTTACTTTCTATAATTTGGGTTTTATCCAACATCAGTGGGTGAAACTGTGGCTTCGCTTTGCGCCTCCTTCCAAAAACAGCTTTATTACTTCCTCTGGGACCGGAAGTGGAAGGAAAGAGACTCTAAGATGGAGAGAGGAACAACAGCAGCATTCCTGGAGACCTCAGCCAGAAACAGCAGATATTACAGAAAGGTTTTACACCAGGGGTCTGGAGATACTACACAAACACTCCTAGAGACCTCAGCCAGAACACAGCAGCAGATATCAGTAGGTTTTACACTATAGGTCTACAGATAAATTAAGTCTCAGGTTTCTATGATTCCTGTCTCTTACTGCTGTCAGTAAAAACTCTGAGATTCTCTGCCTATCTGTAGATAGAACAGTAAACGCTACCAGCAGTTCCTCAGACCAGAGGAGGTCTGGAGGTATGTGAGGAGGAGGTGAAGGAGGTAACAGGACACTGAGCTGTAAGGAAACCTGTCAGCACTGAGGTCCAGCATGTTAAAGTAAGCCAGACTGCTGACAGATACCATCCATACATGTTTCATTTACAGACTGGAGAACCCGACAGACTTGAGCAGGAACAGCTTCACTGAACCAGGACTAGACCTTTCCTGAAGACCTGGTCCAGATGATTACAGATCGTACCTTAAACAGGGTGACGGTGATCTCTATGTTCTCTGGAACGGGCCACACCACCACTCCTCTGTACGGGTTTTTGATGCCAGGCTGCCAGCTGTGGGACTGCAGAGCAACACAAACACAGTTATAGCTGGAAAACAGAAACCTTTTGTCTGCTGTGTATTCTGTCTCAATAAATACAAACCTTAGAGGATTTCCTCCGACTTCTGCGAGTCCAAACCACCACCAGTTTGTCTGGTTGCCTGAGAGGTAGAAGAGAAAAGGAAGAGATCCTGCTGAGTGTAAAAAGGTAAAGGTGTTGATTGATCAGTGCTGCTCTCTGTGGTCGTCCATCCGTCTACACAACAACACACTTCAGGACCGTCAGGTTTAAACCCTGATAAACCTTCTACTAAACACACCTGAACAGCCACTGCAGGTCTGAATAAATCATGACCAGACAACCAGACCCAGCTCTGGCTCTGTGGACTGCATATACACAACAGGCAGAAACACACACACACACACGCACACACGCACGCACGCACGCACGCACGCACGCGCGCACGCACGCGCGCACGCACGCGCGCACGCACGCACGCACGCGCGCGCGCACACACGCACACACACACGCGCGCACACACACACACACACACACACACACACACACACACACACACACACACACAGGAGGCGAGACTGACAGGAAAACACTGGAGGAGGCTGAGAGTCACAACAACACGACCCAGTCCAGGATGGAGTCAAAATCCATCAGATCAAACAGTCGAATATTCACCAAGATGATTCAAATTTAGCATGAAACAGACAGAAAGTGTCCGCAGAAGCAGAACACAAGACCCAGTGGGGAATATCAGCTTCAGGTAGACGCTCTTCAGAGCCAACAGAGTCCAGGCTTAATTCCTCTCCATCCTCTCCAGGGTTGATGGTCTGCTGTTGAACTGACCTCTGACTGAACAGAAACTAAATAAACCAACAAACTGCTCTTCAGGGATTCCTTAGAATCACTTTATTCTGCTGAGCTCCACTAAAGGTACAACAGTAAACTGTCCAGAACCTGCTAAAGATCAATATTTTAACGGCATCACAGATCTAGTTCTGGTTGGACAAACTGTTCACTTTCACAAATATCACTGCTGTAAATACAAAATAAATATAAATACAGGTAAAGTACTGCATATAGAAAGCTGGACAAGTCACACTGTCAGGTGAAGACAACGCTAAGTTAAAATAAAATGGCCGGATTAGGTAATATCTCCTCTGAATGTGACTGAACAAACAGGAATTGATGTTGAGCCTCTTTATAAATGAGCAGCAGTGTTCCAGTGTTAAACAATGCTAGTTTACTGCTGGATTTACAGTCCTGAAGAACAACAGCAAAGCCGTCATTCTAGGAAAAGAATGACTGACTGTGTGACAGAAAGAAGACACAAGAGAAAGACAGAGGAGAAAGGGAAGAACAGAGGAGAGAATAACAGACATAGAGCAGCTATTGTCCAACTACCACCCTCAGCTTTCCCCTCTGGACAGGATCTGCTGCTATGAGGAAAATCTCAACCATTCGTCTGCAGGCTGAATGGCTTCTACAGCTTTTGGTGTTTGGCTGAAAGCTGCTCCTGTTTACAAAACCAATGAGACTTCAGAAGGAACGCCACAACAGACGACACAAACATGATGAAGACGAGCTCAGAGTCCTGGAGAAAGACTTAAAGAGTTCATCAGACCTCAATGATACTGGGAGATATTTAACCCTAAAAAGGCCCGTTTATATTGGATCTGAGGTGTAGTTTAGGGCTGAACAATTAATCAAAATATCATGGAAATCAAAACATGATCAACAACACACAGTGCTTTAAAACAGGTAAAAATGTGTCAAAAACATAGCGTTTCAAATTAACCCAATTCTCCTTTTCGCTCTTTTGTTTTCTGAATCTGAATCTCCACATGTTAATAACCATTATTGTTAAGTACAGATTGCAGCAAAAGTCACATCATTTATTCATTTTGTACTGAAAGAACATGCAAAAATACCATCTCCATTAAAATCATGACTCATATCACAATTATAATACCTGTCAAATCATCTTTTTCTTTCAGCTTGGAAAAGATTGTTTTAAAAATACTGGTAAAGTAAATATAGGTGTATTTCCTTTTAATTTTGCAGTAATGTAACGATGAGAAGGTTTCACCGTGTTGCACTGAATAGATGTCAGTCTGCAGAACAAAAGCTTCTGAATTCTCTGAGTGAAAACGTCTGACAGCAGCGAGGTGAGAAAGGGGAACAAAATAGACACACGAATGAAATAATGAGCTGACAGACGTGTGGATGTGTCTGTTTTATGATGTTACAGCAGTCAGAGTGTCCTGAAAACCAGTAAAACAAAGATGAATAAGAAGAAGTGAGAGAAAAAGGATGAACTCAGTGTGTGTGGGCTGGAGAGAGATGGCAGGAGTAAAAGTGGGTCAGCAGACCGACACAAAGCACAGATAAACCCTTCTACATTTACTTTAAAGACATTTAGCTGCTGCTGTTGTCCACATAAACCTGGAATCAGTGAACATGTAGGAATCCGATGTTCCCTCGAAGACACACAGCATCACAACAGGTAGGAACCGTTGGAATTAGTCCATCAGTTACTGCAGCGTTTCCAGACTACAGTGGGTACGGAAAGTATTCAGACCCTTGAAATGTTTCACTCTCTGTGTCATTGCAGCCATTTGCCAAAATCAAAAAAGTTCATTTTATTTCTCATTAATGTACACTCAGCACCCCATCTTGACAGAAAAAAACAGAAATGTAGAAATTTTTGCAAATGTATGAAAAAGAAAAACTGAAATCTCACATGGTCAGAAGTATTCAGAGCCTTTGCAGCGACATTCATATTTAACTCACATGCTGTCCATTTCTTCTGATCCTCCTCCTGATGGTTCTGCTTCTTTATTGGAGTCCAGCTGTGTTTAATTAAACTGATTGGACTTGATTAGGAAAGGCACACACCTGTCTATATAAGACCTTACAGCTCACAGTGCATATCAGAGCAAATGAGAATCATGAGGTGGAAGGAACTGCCCAAGGAGCTCAGAGACAGAATTGTGGCAAAGCACAGATCTGGACAAGGTTACAAAAGAATTTCTGCAGCACTCAAGGTTCCTCAGAGCACAGTGGCCTCCATAAGCCTCAAATGGAAGAAGTTTGGGACGTCCACACCTCTTCCTAGACCTGGCCGTCCAGCCAAACTGAGCAATGGTGGGAGAAGAGCCTTGGTGAGAGAGGTAAAGAAGAACCCAAAGATCACTGTGGCTGAGCTCCAGAGATGCAGTCAGGAGATAGGAGAAAGTTCCACAAAGTCAACTATCACTGCAGCCCTCCACCAGTCGGGGCTTTATGGCAGAGTGGCCCGACGGAAGCCTCTCCTCAGTGCAAGACACATGAAAGCCGCATAGAGTTAGAAAAACACATGAAGGACTCCCAGACTATGAGAAATAAGATTCTCTGGTCTGATGAGACCAAGATTGAACTTTCTGCTGTTAATTCTAAGCGGTATGTGTGGAGAAAAGCAGGCACTGCTCATCACCTGCCCAATACAATCCCTACAGTGAAACATGGTGGTGGGAGCATCATGCTGTGGGGGGGGGGTGTTTTTCAGCTGCAGGGACAGGACGACTGGTTGCAATTGAAGGAAGGATGAATGCGGCCGAGTACAGAGATATCCTGGAGGAAAACCTCTTCCAGAGCGCTCAGGACCTCAGACTGGGCCGAAGGTTCACCTTTCAACAGGACAATGACCCTAAGCACACAGCTAAAATAACAAAGGAGTGGCTTCACAACAACTCTGTGACCGTTCTTGACTGGCCCAGCCAGAGCCCTGACCTAAACCCAATTGAGCATCTCTGGAGAGACCTCAGAATGTCTGTCCACCAACGTTCACCATCCAACCTGACAGAACTGGAGAGGATCTGCAAGAAGAATGGCAGAGGATCCCCAAATCCAGGTGTGAAAAACTTGTTGTGTCATTCCCAAGAAGACTCATGGCTGTACGAGCTGAAAAGGAGCTTCTACTCAATACTGAGCACAGGCTCTGAATACTTCTGACCATGTGATATTTATGTTTTTATTTTTAATACATTTGCAGAAATTTCTACATTTCTGTTTTTTCTGTCAAGATGGGGTGCTGAGTGTACATTAATGAGAAATAAAATGAACTTTTTTGATTTTGGCAAATGGCTGCAATGACACAGAGAGTGAAACATTTCAAGGGGTCCGAATACTTTCCGTACCCACTGTACTTTATGTTTGTAATGCCGTATATCCTTTAGAACTTGTCTTCCTGATAACCTGCGTATCATGGGGAAAGAGCTCTCTATATGATCACACCGCTACAGTTTATTTCTCAGAGTATTAATCCTTATCTGCAGTCCTTCCATCTATAATCAGTCACAGAGAACACTCTAAAACGTTACAGCAGCATTTACAGCTCAGTGTAAAATCACAGCCAGACACTTGCAAGTAGGACAACATCATAGAGATGGATGGTTCTCCTGCCATCTCTGACCGCAGCAGAGCTCCACACTGGGACCTGAATGGATCCATATAGGACCTTTACCTGGTTAAAAGTTCACATTTGTGCTGGTGAATGAAGATCATCAGGCTGATCTGAAGCCCTCCAGCCAGAACAAGAAGCTACTGCATCAGTTATGGCGGTGGAAACAGGACTTTCTGTTCCTCCCTGATCTGACATGGAAGTCACTGCATTCAGCTGGGATTACTGATGAACAATAACTAGCTGATCACTTTAATAAAACTAAGTGGAAAGGGAAGGTCAGACACACCTCATCATGCAAACAAAGTCAGCTAAAGAGAAGAGCTAGTGCACTACATTCAGTTACACTGGCTATAGCTACTAGCAGAGTACTGAGGCAGAATATTAATAAAATAACAGTGATTATGATTTTGGCTTCCAGCTACTGAATAAAACACGAGTGACTACAGCTCACACAAAACAGCCCATGTGTTTAACAATGACTGCTTCAATCTGGATAAATCTGACATGAGAACATCTTATTACCACCAAGGAACACGGCAGAGCTCTGTCTGTCTGTCTGTCACCAACATCGCTCTAAAACAGACCAACACATTTGGATGAAATTTCCAGGTAAAGTCAGAAATGACTCAAGGACCAAGTGATCAGATTTTATCAGTGATGCAGCTTATAGTCTGGATCCACGGATTAGTTAAAGATTTCTGTATCGTTGTCAGATAGCAGCACGGCGTCACTGTAACCATGACAACCAGTGAACACTACATCAGCTGATTGTGATCCTACTACAAATCCACCTCTGAGGACTTATCAGGACTTATCCATCAGAAATGATCCAAGGAACAGAATAGAATAAATAGAATAGAATAGAATAGGCTTTACTGTGGTTATACAGTGTATGAGATAGCAGAGCTTCTCCTTTTCAGTGCAAAGAAAGGTCGAGCTGTGAGCCGCTACGTCTGAGCGCTCCGCCATCTCAATATAAATATATAAACATAAAATGAACATATTTTCAGATTATCATGTCTGGAGTCACTGGCAGTTTTTACACTGGGTTAGTAGGAAATACAAACACAACTATCAGCATGTGGTACCAAAATAAGCCAGTTCTGGTGGATGTTAGCAGCACCAGTCCCACCAGTTTAACAGTTAATCTGGATCCGTGCTCATTAATACTCTGTGTGGAAGTGTAAATGTGTTTGTGGTGGAACACTAAGTCCACCTCCCTGCATGGATGGAGGTGGAGGGTGGAACAGGAAGCTGTGGCTGGAGGCTGGAGGCAGGAACCACTTCATATTAGATAGGACCATCCCCAGACCAGCGACACACACAGACACACACCACAGAGACTAACAAACACACACCAAGCCTAAACACAGCAGCTCAGTTTAGTTCAGCAGCAATAAAACACAGAGATAAACACAGTGATAAAGCAGCGACTATTTTTAAAAACACAATAGTGACTTTGGCAAATTCCAAGTGGCAAAGCCCTCCACTAAATAAAGACTCCCATTTTTATCCCTGAATCAGCTGAAAGAAAATGTCACATTTCTAACAATATCCCACCTAGCAGCTCCCAATCTGAGAGATTTAACCACCATGAAATGAAGAATTGAGAGGGAATGAGTATGGATGGATAGAGACAGAAAGGAGAGAGGAGTATGGATGGATAGAGACAGAAAGGAGAGAGGAGTATGGATGGATAGAGATAGAAAGGAGAGAGGAGTATGGATGGATAGAGATAGAAAGGAGAGAGGAGTATGGATGGATAGAGACAGAAAGGAGAGAGGAGTATGGATGGATAGAGATAGAAAGGAGAGAGGAGTATGGATGGATAGAGACAGAAAGGAGAGAGGAGTATGGATGGATAGAGACAGAAAGGAGAGAGGAGTATGGATGGATAGAGATAGAAAGGAGAGAGGAGTATGGATGGATAGAGACAGAAAGGAGAGAGGAGTATGGATGGATAGAGATAGAAAGGAGAGAGGAGTATGGATGGATAGAGACAGAAATGAAAGAGAAGTATGGATGGATAGAGACAGAAATGAAAGAGGAGTATGGATGGATAGAGACAGAAATGAAAGAGGAGTATGGATGGATAGAGATAGAAAGGAGAGAGGAGTATGGATGATAGAGACAGAAATGAAAGAGAAGTATGGATGGATAGAGACAGAAATGAAAGAGGAGTATGGATGGATAGAGATAGAAAGGAGAGAGGAGTATGGATGGATAGACAGAAATGAAAGAGGAGTATGGATGGATAGAGATAGAAAGGAGAGAGGAGTATGGATGGATAGAGATAGAAAGGAGAGAGGAGTATGGATGGATAGAGACAGAAAGGAGAGAGGAGTATGGATGGATAGAGATAGAAAGGAGAGAGGAGTATGGATGGATAGAGACAGAAATGAAAGAGAAGTATGGATGGATAGAGACAGAAATGAAAGAGGAGTATGGATGGATAGAGACAGAAATGAAAGAGGAGTATGGATGGATAGAGATAGAAAGGAGAGAGGAGTATGGATGATAGAGACAGAAATGAAAGAGAAGTATGGATGGATAGAGACAGAAATGAAAGAGGAGTATGGATGGATAGAGATAGAAAGGAGAGAGGAGTATGGATGGATAGACAGAAATGAAAGAGGAGTATGGATGGATAGAGACAGAAATGAAAGAGGAGTATGGATGGATAGAGACAGAAATGAAAGAGGAGTATGGATGGATAGAGACAGAAATGAAAGAGAAGTATGGATGGATAGAGACAGAAATGAAAGAGGAGTATGGATGGATAGAGATAGAAAGGAGAGAGGAGTATGGATGATAGAGACAGAAATGAAAGAGGAGTATGGATGGATAGAGATAGAAAGGAGAGAGGAGTATGGATGGATAGACAGAAATGAAAGAGGAGTATGGATGGATAGAGACAGAAAGGAGAGAGGAGTATGGATGGATAGAGACAGAAAGGAGAGAGGAGTATGGATGGATAGAGACAGACTAAAGGAGGATGCGATATAATCCTGAATAAACGCTGACGTTTCTCAGCAGAGGAAGCTTCTGCCAGCAGACTGCATGTCTGCGAGTCGATCACTGACATTAAGCGGTAGGAAATGTAGATTTGTTTGTGCCATCCTACAGCAGGTCTGCAGTGCTGCAGACCATAATAAACCCTCCACCTCCTAGACAAACAGCTCAGACTGCAGGAAAGCTGATTGTCCTGCAGCATATAATGGAAGGAGGACTGCAGTGAAACATGCAAACATCCGGCTGAATGTGGAGCTACAAGAGGTGATATTAATTATTAATGACATTTATTCTGATTCATATAACCTTGTAGTGCATTATCCATGCACTCTAATACTGCATATATACCATCCTACACCATCTTAACACGGAGGTTCTGCCAACAGAATGGAATAATTTATATGTATTTGTCTTGATAAATGCCCGTGTTACTTCTATCTACACTAAAATAACAGAATAATAATAATTCTGACTGGAACATGATACCTGCCTAAATATGGAAATGATAAAACATCAGGATAAACATCTGTTACAGATGCGTTTGTGGCCTAAATAATAAAGCTTTTGCTGTGTGTGTCTGCTTTGTGAATAGCCCAGGGATTGTCACTGTGTTCTCACTGTAAAAGCTGCAGAGTATTGATGAGAGAATAAAGAGGCTGGAACACCTGCTATACCTGCAGGTAGATCAGACTGATGCCTTACTGCTGCACCTAAAGGACTATAAATGGTGAACCTGATCTTCTAAACATCCCGTATATTCTATTTATATGGGACAGTTTATGTTTCTAACAAAAGCAACCACTGTCTGCTTATACTGAGCAGTTGGATCAAACCCTTGTGCTTCATTAACACACATCTTTATTAAGTCAGATTAATATCCTTTACACTCCTCCAGCAGTATGCATCGTATACTGCGGAAATCTCAATATTCTCCAGTGAATACTTTGCAAATTCCTGCCCACTGTAAATACTTCTATTGATGATGATTATTACTTCAAAACCCTGTATTTGCTGTTTTTAAATCTTTCCATGCTTCTGAAGTTCTTTTCTTGTCAGTGTTTATTGTAATGCACCAAATCCCCATCAGACTTTTCATATGGAAACCTTTGAGGCCTTAAAACTGATTCTGATGTGTAAACTCAGCTGTCCCACGAAGGATCTCGTTCAAAAGGAAAGCTCAAACCTGCTCCAGTCAGACTCAGAGCTCTCGCAGCGGGGGGGTCACGTGGTTCATGTAAGCCTGAATAGTTCCAAACAGGCAGAGCTGTCATTTCCTTCTATGGGACTGAGAGCGGCGATTTCACGGTAAAAAAGGAATAAAATCACACCTCCAAGTACTTGTTTGATTATTAATTCATTGGAGTATGTATGTAAATGTCAGTTTTACATTTTGAGCCGTAAGGTGACATATTAAAGACACTTTTGGGGTTTTGGAGGGAATGTTTCACATTCGTGTTAGCATGGAAAATCGATTTTACACAGAAATGTAAGATGATTGAAGATGTTCATTTTTGCCCAGCTGGATTATTGTATTTCCAGACAATGTCTATATTTCTCTGATTCACTTACCCGTAGTCTGGGAGTTATTGAAAAGCAGAGTAACAACAGTCCATTCAGCAGATAGTGTCCAGGCAGGAGTTGACTCACTATAACCATTTTAAGACATACACAAAATATATATTCAAGAATAACAACTCATTATGCTTTGATGAATGAAATAGTATGTTTTATTGACAATGGGAGAAACAATGAGGGTCTTCGTGTCTTCAGTGAGGGCTCTCGGGATGCTGGAGGATAGATAGATACGATAGATATTAATAAATATATTTGTTAAATACTTACAAGTATAAGTTTATGCATTATAAAGGGTCTCATATAAAGGACGTAGTCTTGACAATTAAAAAGAGGTAGCGATGTAGCTAGGTAGCTTTCAAAGAAGAGCTAACAAACACATGGCAATGCCTGAAAGTCAGTCATCTGCCAATATTCACAAATACAGATAAATGTCTGCACCACAAAGGGCTTCTGATATAATATAAAGACGTTAAAATTAAAAAGAGGTAGCGACTCATCAGCAATTAATCCGTCAATATATCCCTGGAGATAACTTCACAGCTAACAGCAGAGTCGAGCTAAAAAAAGTAGCAAAAATTCGGTCATCTACCAAGATAAAAAATATATATAATTACGCTGCGCAAATACAAATAAAGCTCAGCATGTGCATCATAAAGAGCCTCTGATAAAATATAGGCAGTTGACAATTCAAAAGAGGAAGGCATTTCATCAACTTACCTCCACATATACTCAACAACCTGCAGTGCAAATAAACGGTGGATATCACTGTAGAAGCGGTGCTTGGAACTAAACAAGCCTCCACAACCCAGAAGTCGACCGAAAGAAAGCGTACAACGGCACCCTATGGGAGTGTCGCAACTCTTACTATCACGAGGGCTCTGGTCAGACTGTCTGAGAAGTTTTCTTTTCTTGCATAAACAGAGGGTCTAACGTGGATGCTGTCAGGTAAACTTCACCATGATTACAGTTTTTAGTTGTTTTATGCCTTTATAAAATGCTGTTTTATATTGTTCCTGGTGCTCAGAAGATACTGCTGGAGCTGCTTATGATACAAGATGGTTTACAGCGCCATTAAAAACACCTCAGCACTTCTTTTTAATTGGTAGAGGAACTGCAGGAGTAGTTATATTCCAGAGAAGATGATACTGCTGGACTGCTTTAAGGCTCTGCTGTGTAAATCCCTGCTTAACAGAAAACATCCAGTGAAAATGACAGAAACGACACAGTAAGACCAGGAAAAGCTCAACTAAAAAAATGTCTCCTCATACCTGACCTACTTATAAATGTCTGATTAAGCAAAGACAGCAGAAAGAGGACGGAAGAGAAAAATAAAACGAGGAACAGAGGAGGACTGCTTTCAGTCAGTTTTCTATCAGACAAACACACAACCTGAACCGTGAACCTCTAGACAAATCATAAACACACAACCTACAGACACACACTTTTTTCAGTTTACTTTTCAACTTCTGTTCATATAATTGTGGACTTTTTTAATCACTCAAAGTTTTGTCTTGATATAAACTCTGCTTTTGTTTAAATTTATCAATTTAACTTCAATAGTTTTTGCTTTCATTTATTTTAGAGCTTTTTATGAGCCTCTAGAGTTTGTATCTATCCCACCAACATACACTTCATATATATTAATTTATCTCAACATTTAGTATTACTGTATTATGTTGTACTATAGCCCCAGTTAACGCTCTACAACTCCTGTTTCTTTATTTAGATTTTCTATATTTTAAACGAGGAGTTTATGAAGCATGAAAGGCAGATTGTGCTGTGACAGTGATTTAGGACATTTCTGTGGGCATTTTAATAAATTTATAGCATTTGGAACCTCTTATAAACATCATCATTTAAGCAGCTGTGGGTCTCTGATAAAAACTCACAATCTGAGTTTTACCATCCAGCACTCAGCCTTTCAGCCCACAAACACAGTTCTAAATGCTCTACATTTATCTTCAAGACAAGATCTATGTCCTTTGTAGGATTGAAAGAGACTACACATTTATAAGCATGTGTTCCTTCCTTCTTTCTTCTGGATTCACTGGCAGTCAGACCCTCCACTAACAGAACAGCAGGTCAGAGAGAATCTGGAAACCCCGTGTGGGTCAATGACACCAAGTTAACAGAGTTAATGCTGAAAACACTAAAACCAGACAGGAGTCAAAGCTCAGCATCATTAATCAGCTTCAAGGGCTGTCTGTAGGTCAGATGTTTGTTTGGAGCTCCTGTTTGCTTTCTATAAATTAAATTCACTTTTACAGACTAAACTAAGTCTAACCTACATGTTTTAAGGCCCAAATGTAACATATCTGCTGCTCATTTCATGAAGAAGTGTTCCACTGATGAAGCATCTGATGTAA
Organism: Acanthochromis polyacanthus; assembly: GCF_021347895.1. Classification (NCBI taxonomy): domain Eukaryota; kingdom Metazoa; phylum Chordata; class Actinopteri; family Pomacentridae; genus Acanthochromis; species Acanthochromis polyacanthus. The sequence goes on along the minus strand of NC_067127.1, from coordinate 455,424 downwards.
GGCGATAAAAAAATACAGAAATGAAACTGAACTGGGACAGCTCTGGATTCTTCTGAACACTTGTAGACTTCTATTTCCAGTAAAAGCCTGAAGATATCAAGCATGACAGTCACTTCTAAAGCAGCTGTACTTTCAGTAAACAGCTGGTTTGTCTCCAGTCAGCTGATTTCTGACAGACTTCTATGGAGACAGTTGTAGCTGAAGGTCTGATCCTGGTATCTCATGGTCCAGTTATGGTCCTCTACAGCTGAAGGAGCCACCAGGTGAGAGCAGGTTGGAGGTTTTAAGGTCAAAAGGTTCCTTATTGTCATATCATTCCACATTTGCACATGAAACAATACGAAATTGGACCCTGGTTATCTAAATCTTTCTACAGGGAGCAGAGAAGAAGGAGCTGTCAGAAACAGAACTCTCTGTGGTGAAGGATGACAGCCAGGAGAAAAATAAAGTGAAATGTTTGCTGACAGAGCAAGCCTACAGGTTTCTCCAGAAAAAGTTTAGGAGAAGCAGGAAAGTAAAAGTGACAAACATCACTGGGAATTTTTCTGGTCCTGTATCTTCAGCTAGCTGCTGATCTCTGAGGTTCTTCTTCATTCCTTCCTTATCTCCTCCACCAGATCTCTGGAATGAGGAGAAATCCATCATAACATTCACTCTAGAGCTGTTTTCTCATAAAAACACCAGACAAGGTCCTTTAAAGCAGGTCCATTTCAACATGTAGAACATCACAGGAGGTTGTTGGAGTCAGAAGATTCTCAGGAATAGAAATAATCCAAGGGGTTGGAGAGAACTTTCAGGAGGCAGAATGACTCAGTTGGTCGTATTTTGGTCTTTAAAAACAGGTGTGTTCCCTGTTCTTTGAATCTGACAGCTTCAGGGTCTGAGAATCTGATCATCTCTAATTCTTATCGGCAAAAAGCGCTTCTCCACATGCTTACGTTAAAAAAAGTAATTAAAACGTCCTCTCACCGGCTACAAAAAACGCTGCATTCATACACGTGATCTGGCTGCGTGTCATTAGTTTGATGTCCAGTCCAACTGATCCAGACATTTGATTCTGACATGCAGCTCCTTTAGATATCTGGAGGACTTCAGACCAACGTGTGAAGACCGTTAAAGTCTGACAAAGCTTCAAGCTCAAAGTATTCTTCATAAACTAATAAAGTCTTGACTCCTTCAACTGCTGAACTTTCAGGAGAAAGAAAGAAGTGAAACTCTTGGACAAACTCTTGATTCTACAAAAACAAACCCTCAGAGGGTTTGTTTTTGTTCCACATTTAAGAGGGCCTCTTAATTAGTGTTAAAATACCAATTAGAAGGGATTCAGAAGACAGCAGAATGAGTCCAAATTGTAGTTAACATCTTACTTCCACAGTGAAAGCCTGAGGCAGAGATCAGCAGGAATCCCTTCATCATGTGTTCAGGAGCAGCGAGGATGAGGGAATGATCGGAAGCTACCAGTAGAGTAAATAAGGCAATAAACATCCCCTTATTATTAAAAAACTACATTTACCAGCCTGTTGTAAGGAAAACTTTTTTTTTTTTTTTTTTATTTATTTCATTCATTAAAAAAATACAACACTGCATATGTTAAATGAATGAAAAGGAGCAGAAAGAAGCTACAGCTTATAATTTCTGCCCCTTATCAATAATAATTTCAAAACATCCATAATATACCAAAGAACGTCCACAGCAGAGGAACCAGGAGCAGCAACACGCATTTCTTTAATCAGAATTATATATTTCAACCTTTTTATCTGTATGTTGCTGTTTCTATCCACAGGGGAAACTTCCACTCTTCACCTCCAACGCAGAGATTTAAGGAAATGAAAATGACAAGTCATTAAAACCGCGTGTGAACAAACAGCAGGACTAACAGCTCTCCAAAAAGTTCCACATGAATTATTTTAATCCTTTGTTTTCAGTCTAACCAGAGGTAAACACACAATAGAACCTGAAACAACCATTTTTCTCATTGCTTTAGGGCTCTGATCATACCCAGTCATGGTCCATTTAGATGTGAGGCTGACTGTGGTCAAACTGTCCTCTGAGGAAACCAGGAGCTAGATGCTGAGCTCTCCCTGTAGACCTCCAGCAGAAGGTCATTTAGTTCGGTGTTTAGAGGACACAGCTGAGAAGCTCCATCCAATGGAAGCTGGAGGCACAAAGACGACGTAGCACCAGAAACCAGTGATGTTCGTTTGGTCTCTGCTATCCTGACTGAAGATCACGTCAATGGATGAATAAACCCACATGTGGAACTACCACTGATGAAGTTCTGAGTTTACTGTGGGTCAGACTGAGTAGAAGCCGGTAACAGAAGATCTGAAGGTTGAATGCTGCTCATGTCTGCGGTGAAATCTGGTTTCCTCCTCACGTTTTTATTTTGATGCTAAACCTTAAATCTCCAGTCTGCAGATTGTGTCAGAGTGTCCACGTGAGGAGGATACTTACATTGTACCACAGGCTGCCTCTCTTCAGAATATGATGTTGAATCAAGAGAAGAAAACATTTTGTTCCCAGAGAAGTAAATAAAGGTTTATCTGCAGTAGGTTGTGTATCATAAAATCCATTCAGCTACATTTTCAGTGCAGACGTTCCAACACACTCCTGGTTTGAGGTGTTTTCCATCCAGACACATGAAGTCAGAATCAGTGTGAAGCTGCAACCAGGAGTCTGTCTGACAGCAGCAGAGGTTTCACTTAACACCCCATCGACTGTGTGTGTGTGTGTGTGTGTGTGTGTGTGTGTGTGTGTGTGTGTGTGTGTGTGTGTGTGTGTGTGTGTGTGTGCGCGTGTCCATAACTGCAGCACAGAACAACTAGAAAAGGAGGCGATGAGGATGAAGAGGAGGAGATGAGGATGAAGTGAGGAGTTCCACTGAGGCACATCAACAGTAAATGCTGTAATTAAAGTGAGGTGCAGGAACACATAACATCTCCACAATAAAAACACTTGTACGTTTATCCCAGTGGTGGCCTTTCACACACCGTGTACACCAACACGCATGAAGCAGACGGCACGGCTCAGAAAACACATGACATGCAAGAGGTGTTTAATCCACAGACAGAGTTGTAGATTCTAAAAGAACTTTAAAGGAATCCAGACTGAACAGTTTCCTCCAAAGAAAGGCCTCTGCTGTACTATCAGCTGGCAGAGAAACCTCCTCCCTCTGCCAAACTCACACTCAGGAATCTGTCAAGGCTTCAGATCTTAACACAACGAGAGCCACGTCAGACGTGTTGGCACGAACACGCTTCTCTGGCACAGATGATGCACACATGCTGAACAGAAGACGACATGTCACAGCCTGACATGCCGGTCATGGAGAAACTGAAACTGCTAGCCGCTAGCTAGCCGCTCGTCTGCCGTCTGGTCCCAGAACTCGTTTACACACTTCTGGCATTTATCAACACTTTAAATTAATATGAGGAAGCAGCGAGTGGAGATCCAGGTTGTAGCTCACGGACACGGTGTGATCAGCTACTGACAGATAGAGGGTCTGCCTCAGAAAACCTGATAATCTGAAGTGTTTATTAGCTGTGCTGCTTAGAATTAACTCCAGAGATGGAGGTCTACCTGTCCAATCATCAGTACAGTGAACCCTCGTTTATCACGGGGGTTACGTTCCAAAAAGAACCCGCGATAGGTGAAATCCGTGAAGTAGTCAGCTTTATTTTTTACAGTTATTATACAATACTGCACTTGGGGGAGCGCTGCAGCTGCAGCCAGGTGGACGCCGTGGCGGTACTCTTGCCTTAGAGCGGGCCGGCTGAATCAATGAGCAGTCGGGGGTGAGGAAGGCTCGCGCCTGTGCTCTTCTCCTGGGGAGCGCGGCTGCGGTGGCCAGAGACGGCTGGGGACCACGTCCACTGTCCGGTTGACGGCGGGGGAAAAGAATAAGGCTGCTCCGTCGGCTCCGTCTTTCAGGGTATCTCACTACATGGAGAGCAAGGAGAGAAATGATCCAGCGCTCCACAGCAGGCAGCGCTGGCCTGTATGGCAGAGGAGACGAGGCGCGGAGACTGTTCACGTTGCTCAGTCCCTTAGCCAATCAGGATGCAGAACACAATGAACTGTTAAAAAAAAGCATAAAAAAACTGCCCTAAAAAAATCCGTGAAACAGCGAAGCCGTGAAAGGTGAACCGCGTTATAGCGAGGGTTCACTGTACATGACTAGATGTAGATGCTTTCACAGGTTTAATACTGAAATATTATCCTATTCCACAGCAGAACCACTGAACTCTGCATGTTTACCTGCTGAGAGCTGTTCAGAGTAATAACTGATTCTGTTCTGTGTCTTCAGGGTTTCTAGAGTCTGCGATTGATGTGAAACTTATTCTTCTAGACTCTTGAAGCTCCCTATCTCAGAGGAGGAGTCATACTGGAATTACCCTGTAATCAATAATCAGCTCCCGTATCTACAGGTCTGTTAGCCAACGACACTCAGCTTGTTTTTAAAGCAACATTTTATCACACAGTTCATGAAAACAGAATCCTGTTAAAAAGCCTGAGGGGAATACTAACATAATGAGTCAGGGTTATATTCAGGCATTAGTTATGCTGAGCTGCACCTTTATGATGGCAGCAGGACTAGACCTCACCTCCTGCAGGTATCTGTGAATCTAAACCAACCATCCTCTACTGTCTGCTAATAAATACATATTATATACAATATATTATAGCACAGGACAGTCTGAACAAAATACAACACTTTACTCACACTGTAGGCGCAGAACTCCGATCAGAAGAACAACAGGGTTCATATAGAAGACAATCCTTCTGCTGACAATCACCTGAACACCAGCTCTGAAGGTACACCTGCAGGTCAGACTCCGGGTAAACCTTCCCGTCAGACTCCGGGGGTAAACGTTCAGACTCCGGGTAAACCTTCCCCTCAGACTCCGGGGGTAAACCTTCCCCTCAGACTCCGGGGGTAAACGTTCAGACTCCGGGTAAACCTTCCCCTCAGACTCCGGGGGTAAACCTTCCCCTCAGACTCAGGGTAAACGTTCAGACTCCGGGTAAACCTTCCCGTCAGACTCAGGGTAAACGTTCAGACTCCGGGTAAACCTTCCCGTCAGACTCAGGGTAAACGTTCAGACTCCGGGTAAACCTTCCCGTCAGACTCAGGGTAAACATTCAGACTCCGGGTAAACCTTCCCGTCAGACTCCGGGGGTAAACCTTCCCGTCAGACTCCGGGGGTAAACCTTCCCGTCAGACTCCGGGGGTAAACCTTCCCGTCAGACTCCGGGTAAACCTTCCCGTCAGACTCCGGGTAAACCTTCCCGTCAGACTCCGGGGGTAAACCTTCCCGTCAGACTCCGGGGGTAAACCTTCCCGTCAGACTCCGGGGGTAAACCTTCCCGTCAGACTCCGGGGGTAAACCTTCCCGTCAGACTCCGGGGGTAAACCTTCCCGTCAGACTCCGGGGGTAAACCTTCCCGTCAGACTCCGGGGGTAAACCTTCCCGTCAGACTCCGGGTAAACCTTCCCGTCAGACTCCGGGTAAACCTTCCCGTCAGACTCCGGGTAAACGTTCAGACTCCGGGTAAACCTTCCCGTCAGACTCAGGGTAAACCTTCCCGTCAGACTCAGGGTAAACCTTCCCGTCAGACTCAGGGTAAACCTTCCCGTCAGACTCAGGGTAAACCTTCCCGTCAGACTCAGGGTAAACCTTCCCGTCAGACTCAGGGTAAACCTTCCCGTAAGACTCAGGGTAAACCTTCCCGTCAGACTCCGGGGGTAAACCTTCCCGTCAGACTGTCAAAGTCTAAAAGTCCACCATAACGTGCTATTTTCTCCCCACACTGACCGGCTCGGATAGTCTCAACGAGTGTCCCACAACATACTAGAGATGAGAAGTGAACGAAAACCTCCACATTACTTGGCGATCGCTCTTTGTTGTGGTCTGTATCGAAATCTCAGGACGCTAGAAAGCTAGCTGAGCTGCTAAGCTGCCTGCCTGGCTAAATACTGGAGCTATGTCGAAAATTCATTTCTCCATCACTCACATGTATGAAATGACATATGGAAACAGACCCTTGGTTGAAAAAAACCGAAGTTCCCCTTTAAGACTAATAACTGGATGTTTAATCGTTACAGGATAAATATATGAGGATCGACATCAGAAAATGTCTCTCTGTGCAAACACAATGAACAGGAGGAATCAGTGATGAACAACAGATGAAGTCCTTGGGTTTGTTATAAAGATGTTCTAGAAGTTATACAGAACAAACGATGATGACGTCTGTTCTACAGGAAAGAGTTTATCTGCAGCAGGAGGGAGATTTTCACCAATTAAAGCAGGTGGACCTCGTCCTGCTGATCACACATGTATGTAACAACAATATTTGCTTTAGCCTTAATGAAAAATGAAGTGTCTCTGTGGACAGCAGCTCTATCTGCAGAAATAACACCTCAGACCAGACCCAATACCTGTATTAATCATCAAACAGACTGAACAGGATGACAAGGAGAACATTTATCATGGAAATCTGAGCAGGAACACCTGATACCAATCACAAATAAAATAAATGAATAAATCTTATCCTTAAAGGCACAGCTTTTAAATAAAGCTGGATAATACTGTCCACTATGATTCACAACGTCCTGAATCGATCAGCTGCTGGATGTTTCATCAGATAATGACCAAAGCCACATAAAGTAGAGTTGAGAATTCATCCTGGAAAGGTCTGTTTATTTCAACATGTGTTGTTTTCACATCAAAGTGAGCATTAGATGCTGGATTAAACCGCTCACCAACACTGTTTCACTCCAAACGTGTGTTTTTAGGCAAACAAGTTCAAAACTATTTAGACAAGAACAACAGGAGACCTGTCCAACTTCAAAGCATCATTATTATGAATATTAAAAGCTGTTCCACACAGCTACGTATGACCTATAAATGATGGATCCATTTATTACAGGTATCCATATAAATTAATATGTTCAGTTTAAACAACAGAGTCTCAAAGTCTGACAACATCAGCCTGATATCAACCTAAAACCAGCATTATCTAACTAGTAGAGACTGACTAATTTAAAAAGAAAGCAGACAGGATTTAATTCACTCTCCACATCTGGGAGCCGTAAGTCACATTTCATCAAAATCCACAAAAAGATCTCAGATAAAGACTTTGTTTTCAGTCTATTTTTCCTTGTAAATGCATTTTCATATCAGCTATTATAAGTCCAGACTGAGCGATGAATATTCTGAGCCATGACAGTACAAATAAATGATAAATAAAATAAACTGTCAGAATTTACAGGACCGTCCTGATGGAAGCAGCTAACTCTGTTGTTAGAACTCAGTACCCACAAAGCAGATATTTTACACATGTAGTCCTACTAAACTACCACAGCTATCCACTGCAGAGCGATACAGAGATACAGATACAGATATAAAGACACAGACACAGATATAGATATACAGACACAGATATAGATATACAGACACAGATATAGATATACAGACACAGATATAGATATACAGATATAGATATACAGATATAGATATACAGACACAGATATAGATATATAGATATATATATTTAGAATGATGAGAAAGGGCACAAATCTAAAGCTGAATATAGGTTCTCAGGTTCCATATCTGACCGCTCAGATGGTGATCAAACTAATCAGAACATCTATTTTTAAGTGCAGCGTACCTGCTGGGCTATTGCATTTTACAGCTTCATTATACAACTAATTCATCAACTTCACTACATTTAAGAACATCTCTTCCCGTCCTCTCCATGTCTTCATGTCCTCAGCCTCTCATTAGATAATGATAGCCCTGCTAATAGTAATTATAATCTACCAGGTCACATCAGCTGATCAGGGATCCGATAAGGTCTCTAAGATATTCCTACAGTGAGAAAGTTAGACGGTGATGTTATCACGGGATTAACAGAATTACAGATTAGCAGCTTTTAGAGAAACGTGTTCAGGAAACACCTAAAACAAAGCATGAACCATATTATTATATACGACCAGCACAAACACTGCATGTGGATAAGAAAACACTTCATTTTAACTCAGTCTAAGAAAATAAATAGAGGTCAGCTCATCAGGCAAACGATGAGATTAAAATGTGCTGAGGAGGTTAATTTCCAACCTTGGAATGAATGAACTTAATTAGAAGCTTTAGATGAAAGTAAACAAAAAATGCTGTTAATTTTGATGATCGTATGTTAAGTTCACAAAGGCAGCAGTGAACGGAGCCTCATTTCATCAACAAACACTGAACTCATTAATGTTTTAATGGACGGGCCGGACTGAGTGTCTGAAACGGTTGTGAGCGGACTGTTAACTCCCTGAGCTGTAGATCAGCTGACCAAGGAAATGAGGACACAGATAAAGACAAGAAATTACACTAAAAACATCCATTATGAGAGACAGCTCCATAATTGATGGCTACCACGTCCTCTGGGTTCAGGAGAACTCGCCTGGACACCGGGCAGGACTGGAGCCTTTCTTTGACTCCATCAATAACACCAGACTGAACAAGTCATCAACACAATAACATGGAACAAACATATCCAAGAAACAGATGGAAAATAAGATTTAAAAAAAATGTTTCTGCTCTTTCTGACTGACTATTCAGCTGCTGAAATTTGACTATAACACAGAAACACAGCAAACAGGAGCTACAAACTGATGGGGAGATAGTTAGTTAGGGTTAGGGTTCCCAAACTTCCATCATCTTCTAAAAGGTGACATTAAGAGATGCTCCAACTTTCTGACTCTAATGATGACTCTATATTTAAGATGTTTACCTCTGAACATTAAAAAAGACTCGAGCATCAGAACATTTATTCTGCCTGAATGAAAATGCTCCCAGAACCTCAAAATCACCGGACGGGAGGCGAGGAGCGACTGATCACCTGAGGAGAGGAGCGGCTGATCACCTGAGGAGAAGAGCGGCTGATCACCTGAGGAGAAGAGCGGCTGATCACCTGAGGAGAAGAGCGGCTGATCACCTGAGGAGAAGAGCGGCTGATCACCAGAGGAGAGGAGCGGCTGATCACCAGAGGAGAAGAGCGGCTGATCACCAGAGGAGAAGAGCGGCTGATCACCAGAGGAGAAGAGCGGCTGATCACCAGAGGAGAGGAGCGGCTGATCACCAGAGGAGAAGAGCGGCTGATCACCAGAGGAGAAGAGCGGCTGATCACCAGAGGAGAGGAGCGGCTGATCACCAAAAGGAGAAGAGCGGCTGATCACCAGAGGAGAGGAGCGGCTGATCACCAGAGGAGAAGAGCGGCTGATCACCAGAGGAGAAGAGCGGCTGATCACCAGAGGAGAAGAGCGGCTGATCACCAGAGGAGAGGAGCGGCTGATCACCAAAAGGAGAAGAGCGGCTGATCACCAGAGGAGAGGAGCGGCTGATCACCAGAGGAGAAGAGCGGCTGATCACCAGAGGAGAAGAGCGGCTGATCACCAGAGGAGAAGAGCGGCTGATCACCAGAGGAGAAGAGCGGCTGATCACCAGAGGAGAAGAGCGGCTGATCACCAGAGGAGAAGAGCGGCTGATCACCAGAGGAGAAGAGCGGCTGATCACCAGAGGAGAAGAGCGGCTGATCACCAGAGGAGAGGAGCGGCTGATCACCAGAGGAGAAGAGCGGCTGATCACCAGAGGAGAAGAGCGGCTGATCACCAAAAGGAGAAGAGCGGCTGATCACCAGAGGAGAGGAGCGGCTGATCACCAGAGGAGAGGAGCGGCTGATCACCAGAGGAGAAGAGCGGCTGATCACCAGAGGAGAAGAGCGGCTGATCACCAGAGGAGAAGAGCGGCTGATCACCAAAAGGAGAAGAGCGGCTGATCACCAGAGGAGAGGAGCGGCTGATCACCAGAGGAGAGGAGCGGCTGATCACCAGAGGAGAAGAGCGGCTGATCACCAGAGGAGAAGAGCGGCTGATCACCAGAGGAGAAGAGCGGCTGATCACCAAAAGGAGAAGAGCGGCTGATCACCAGAGGAGAGGAGCGGCTGATCACCAGAGGAGAAGAGCGGCTGATCACCAAAAGGAGAAGAGCGGCTGATCACCAGAGGAGAGGAGCGGCTGATCGGCTGATCACCAGAGGAGAAGAGCGGCTGATCACCAAAAGGAGAAGAGCGGCTGATCACCAGAGGAGAGGAGCGGCTGATCGGCTGATCACCAGAGGAGAGGAATCACATGAAGAACCTTCAGGTTCTTACCTCTGAAGTTTTCTAAGTGTTCCAGACTTTACAGATTACTCTGATGAGCCTTTGAATCCCAGCCAGGAGTGAAAAATGCTTTACATTTCACGCACTGTACATTCAAAGCACCCTTACAGAAAGTATGTGCACACGCACATGCACCAACACAAAGTAAGCATTCAGCCTCTCTTCCTGTTATTGATTCCAGAAATTAAAGGGCTGTGGGTTTCATGAAGAAATAAGAATGACTTGTGAAGAATTGTGATCATTAAACTCCAGGGACTGATTCCAACGTGCACGATGGAAACTTTCCACTGCAACAATAACATACCGAGCTGATGAAACCCAAGGAAGGAGCTTTCTCACATCCAAACATTCAGAGAAGACAGGCTGAGAGCCTGAGGCGACGCTCAGCTCCTCTGGAAGCACAGACCAACTCTCCTCACATCAGTGGACTGATTTCAGACACCAGGTATTTAAAATGGGAGCACCAAACACTGACCACTTTCTGACTGAATGTAAAACATAAGAGTTTTAATCTACAGACAAACGTTCTTCATAAACTCAACATTTAGACCTCTTAATGGGCTGCAAACAGCAAAGCCCTGAACACACAGCCTCTAACAGCAACGATACACATTTCTGATATTTAATAGCATGACAGAGCCCAGCTCAGGCCGCTAAACAAACGTTCTCCTGCCTGTGAGCTGAGCCCAACCACCCTTTGCTCTGGGAAGAGATGTACATTTTTCTCATTCCATTCTCCAACACGTTAACATCTGTCCCAGGTCGGGGCTGAGTTAGTCACGCCTACGGCAGGCCACTGGAGAATACATGTCTGCAGGCTACATCTCTGCTTTACAAGCCTCGGCGTTTCCCTCCTGACACGACAAATAGCTGCAGGCAGGAGCACAGCGACGTCCAGATATCTCTATCTTCACCTCTGAAAACACACCCAGAGCTCCAGCTCCTCTCTGGACTTTATTTATTCATCATTTTGCATTTCTGGGTTGTGTCTGATTCCTACTACACCTAAACAGATACACTAACCGCCTAAAACACAACATGTTTGGAGTTACTGCAGATTATGTCAGTGTGTGGATGTCTGCTGCCAGGAAGAGCAGAAGAGGAGGAGGAAACAGGATGATACTGGGTTATTGTGTTACTTTGAAGTCTGGGTCTTTGCATTAGAGTCAATAAAATAAATACAGTCAGATAATTTGGACTGACAAGAACTGGACATTTAGCAGAGAGCATTTACAACGTTTGACAAGCAGGAAAGAGAGAAAACTGGACTAGAAACCTGATAACAGCTTTTTACAGCTGTAACAGCTCATATTTTCAATATCTTAGTAGAAGTTACTATAAAAATGACCATCTGTGTTCACTATGGACCTCATACAGAGTATAAAGTGCATGTATCCCCATATTTACTGAATATAATACTTATACCGTTAATACTGAGTATAAAGTGCAGATATGCTCAGTCTCATGTCCTATACACCATTTATCCTGTACATAATTATATTTTTAAATGAACTGGTTAATAATAATAAAATACTGCATATATTTCCCATAATTAATACTATCATCTTGTCTCCACTGTTCTCACAGCTCATGCTATCTATGCTATTTATTCTGTTTATGCTGCTTTTACATCTATTTATGTCTACTTATAAATGTATATTATCCATTTGATATTTTATCCACATCTGTATCATTATATACTAATGTTCTCATATCAGTCTGGTCAGAACATGCTGCTCCATACAGTGAATAATCTAATTTATTGCTAGATGTTTATCTGCATTTTACTGTCTTGGGTCCTCTCTGCGTTGACAGGAACCACAGAGCAGCAAGAGTTTTAACAGAATACTCGCTCCAAAATGTGCTCCTAGCTGGATGGGTCGTGTAAGGTCAGAGGTCACGATCAGATACAGGAACCCTGAAGTGTTCAGAGGTTTGACAAGAATCGATCGAGAGAGGGAGCTTTACCCCACATCTGGACGAATAAGGAGCTTTAACCCCACATCTGGACGAATAAGGAGCTTTAACCCCACATCTGGACGAATAAGGAGCTTTAACCCCACATCTGGACGAATAAGGAGATTTAACCCCACATCTGGACGAATAAGGAGATTAACTCCACATCTGGACGAATAAGGAGATTTAACTCCACATCTGGACGAATAAGGAGCTTTACCCCACATCTGGACGAATAAGGAGATTTAACTCCACATCTGGACGAATAAGGACCTTTACCCCACATCTGGACGAATAAGGAGCTTTACCCCACATCTGGACGAATAAGGAAATTTAACTCCACATCTGGACGAATAAGGAAATTTAACCCCACATCTGGACGAATAAGGAGCTTTAACCCCACATCTGGACGAATAAGGACCTTTACCCCACATCTGGACGAATAAGGAGCTTTAACCCCACATCTGGACGAATAAGGAGCTTTAACCCCACATCTGGACGAATAAGGAGATTTAACCCCACATCTGGACGAATAAGGAGCTTTACCCCACATCTGGACGAATAAGGAGATTTAACCCCACATCTGGACGAATAAGGAGCTTTAACCCCACATCTGGACGAATAAGGAGATTTAACCCCACATCTGGACGAATAAGGAGCTTTAACCCCACATCTGGACGAATAAGGAGATTTAACCCCACATCTGGACGAATAAGGAGCTTTAACCCCACATCTGGACGAATAAGGAGATTTAACCCCACATCTGGACGAATAAGGAGCTTTAACCCCACATCTGGACGAATAAGGAGATTTAACCCCACATCTGGACGAATAAGGAGCTTTAACCCCACATCTGGACGAATAAGGAGCTTTAACCCCACATCTGGACGAATAAGGAGCTTTACCCCACATCTGGACGAATAAGGAGCTTTAACCCCACATCTGGACGAATAAGGAGCTTTAACCCCACATCTGGACGAATAAGGAGCTTTAACCCCACATCTGGACGAATAAGGAGATTTAACTCCACATCTGGACGAATAAGGAGCTTTACCCCACATCTGGACGAATAAGGAGATTTAACTCCACATCTGGACGAATAAGGACCTTTACCCCACATCTGGACGAATAAGGAGATTTAACCCCACATCTGGACGAATAAGGAGCTTTAACCCCACATCTGGACGAATAAGGAGCTTTAACCCCACATCTGGACGAATAAGGAGCTTTAACCCCACATCTGGACGAATAAGGAGCTTTACCCCACATCTGGACGAATAAGGAGCTTTACCCCCACATCTGGACGAATAAGGAGCTTTAACCCCACATCTGGACGAATAAGGAGCTTTACCCCACATCTGGACGAATAAGGAGATTTACCCCACATCTGGACGAATAAGGAGCTTTACCCCACATCTGGACGAATAAGGAGCTTTAACCCCACATCTGGACGAATAAGGAGATTTAACTCCACATCTGGACGAATAAGGAGCTTTACCCCACATCTGGACGAATAAGGAGATTTAACCCCACATCTGGACGAATAAGGAGCTTTACCCCACATCTGGACGAATAAGGAGCTTTAACCCCACATCTGGACGAATAAGGAGATTTAACTCCACATCTGGACGAATAAGGAGATTTAACTCCACATCTGGACGAATAAGGAGCTTTAACCCCACATCTGGACGAATAAGGAGATTTAACTCCACATCTGGACGAATAAGGAGCTTTAACCCCACATCTGGACGAATAAGGAGATTTAACTCCACATCTGGACGAATAAGGAGATTTAACCCCACATCTGGACGAATAAGGAGATTTAACTCCACATCTGGACGAATAAGGAGATTTAACCCCACATCTGGACGAATAAGGAGATTTAACCCCACATCTGGACGAATAAGGAGATTTAACTCCACATCTGGATGAATAAGGAGCTTTAACTCCACAACTGGATGAAGAGAAAAGAGCTCTAACCCCACATCTGGATGGAGGAAAATGAACTCTCACCCCACATCTGAATAAATCAAAGGAAATTTAACCCCACATCTGGATAAAGAGAAAGGAGTTTAAATCCCACATCTGGATGTAGGGAACCTCTCCGCCCGTCCGGCTCTTTACCGGCTCTCAAACCAAACAAACTGAACGCTGCAGCAGAAGAAGAAAACAGCGTATTATTTCACCAGGCTGGCCCCTCCCAGCATGCAGGCTGAGTTATGGCCACCAGGAAGGAGCTCAGCATTCCAGCAGACAGAGGCTCGGTTCTCTAACAGCTTCAATGACAACTCTGTGGTCGTCTGGTAGGAAAAACTCACCATTTCTTGGTGCACTCCACCATCAGCTCCTGGTAGGATGCCACGAACTGGAATTTGGAGGCATGCTTCCCCACACGCTGCAGTCTCTTCCACACCGAGGCCATGTTCCTCTGGAGGTCTATCCCGTCCTGGACCTCCTTCTCTGGGTTCCCTCTCACAGATTCACAATAAACCTTATATGAATGTGAGCATATCCAACCCACATGGACGCATAGTGAATGTTTAACAGGAACCAGAACAATTAAAAAAGAAAAAAACACATTCAGATGTTTAAAATAAATCCACATGTAAGGAGAAGAAATATCTGCAGCAGAAGTCCAGGTCTGAAGAAAAGCACCCCATAATTTCAGAAAGGCATCATCCACTGGGTGTAAATGTTAGGTTTCCATCTGGTGATATTCCTGAAAAAAAAGGAGAATAAAGACACAGGGAGGATTCAGACTGGGAATAACTCCACTAAATACAAATGCTCAGGTATTCTAATGAACAACCAGTTTATTTCCATCCAAACCTTTTAAATGTGCTGTTAATGTTATTTTATAAATGTTAATTTGCTGTTAATGTTAATTTATAAACGTTAATGTGCTGAGCAGTCCGGCTGGTAGGGAGCCGGGGGCTGTTTACTGCCGAGCCGAGCTAACTGATCATGTTTGATGATAAAATATGAATTTAATCTCTGAAACTCTCACACTAAAGCATTGACACCGGACTAAAAACCCTCCCGTTAGCCCTACAGCCGTTAAAAGCCTTCCCCACCAGCAGAGCCGCTGATAATAACCATGAAGTGAACAGAATATTTGGAGGAATGTGTCTGAATCCAGGGAATAGTCTGAGCCGCTCAGCCGCTAACCGCTACAAGCTAACTGGGTTACCTGTGAGACTCACCTTAAGGTAACTCCTGACACCTGTCCTGTAAAGAGGTTTTATCTGGGAGAACCAGCGGACTGTCTGAGACTAACTAGCCGCCCGGGAACCTACGTAGCCCCGCTTCCAGCTAATTACCGTTAAAGCTCCAGCCGCACAGCTAGCTAGCCGATGCTAGTCGACGGCTAGCGGAGACCGTTGGTCTTCAGACATTTGCTCCACAGGTAAGCGGCTTCTCCCGAGGCTCAGGAACGGCATTTATTCGCTCCTGTCCCGCAGCTGAGGTGAACAGAAGCGTTCCGACCACCTAGCGGTGATTCCCTCAGCAAACTAGTCCGATAGTTACTGATAGTTTCACCCGATCTGCTCCTCGGAGTCCGTAAAGTTAGCTGACGTGGAAAAGGATTCCCGCTCCTACCGCTAAAATAAAAACAGTACAAGCAGCCTTTTCAGGAAAAAATGAAACAAACTATTGTAGCCAAAGAGCTGAAAATAATTTATATGTTGCAAAAACACAAATATAAAGCACATAAACGTGTAATTCATTGTTTTATAACGAAGCCAGTTTGATTTTATTATGAAGGCTAATAACCAAGCTTCCGGTCTTGCTTCGTGTTTTTCCGGTTAACTTGACGCAGCTTCGATCTCCATCATTCCTGCGCCCTCTGGATGAGTGAAGGCTGAAGAAACGCCTCCAGGCTGCAGCCATTGGTGGGATTCCTGCCATTTACGGATGTTTACTGATTCATGAGGCTGTTTCTGGGTTGTTGTTAGCACACTGGTCAAATCCAGCATCAGTCAAACACATTTAGTTCTTCATTCTGATGAATGGATGTAGGATTTCTGTGAACATTAGAGGGACACATCACTGCTCTGGGACATTTTCCTGCATTTTGAACTAATTTGTGCCACAACTGTATTCATTTATGGCGGAAAACACACAATTCACACACCAGGCAACAATTAATATAGAATGTAATATAATGCAGTAAATTTATTCAGTTTCACCGCTGCTGAATTAACACAATTAACACACAGTGTGATCTATAACAGGTTAGAATTATACATTACCAGTGACATGGAGACAGGATGGATCAGGATGTAACTAACAGATCGATGAAGCCAGTCACGTTATGATCCTGTGTCTGGAAAGATAACATACTGTGAGATGTATGCATAAGTTATTTATTAGTTCCATAGTGGGGGAATGTACATTATTACTGCAGCAGAGATTGTAGACATTTAAGGAAAGTAGTACAAAAGTAAAAAATAAACCAAAATATGCAAATACTAGAGATCTAGATATAGCTGCTGCTTGTGTCAGTGATATTGCTCAGGGCTTCTACTAACATTATAGCAGTTTTTCAAACTATATAAAAGGTGTTTCCTTGTTTTTTGTTTTTATTTGTGGAGACAGATGTATGTGCTGTAGATGCTGAAAGGTGTTTATCCTCTGTATCCCACAGATGCAGCATAAATAAGTGTTTACTTCATTGTCTTTGCACACTAACAGCTGTTTATCAGTTGCCTCCTGCATGATTTGACAGAAAGCTTAAGATTTTCTTTAAATTTGCTCAGCCACAACACCTCAGTTAGTCCAGGACATCCCATAGTATCGCTGCTCGTGCCCTCAGGTTCCTGCTAATGAAGATCCATCTCCTGATCCTGTCACATTAATAAGGATGCTAAGCTCCATGCCGGGGTCTTTTTCACATGTGGAGAGGAAATCAAACCCCGTCAGAAATCAATACTCTGCCCTCTGAACACACTGGCAGACTGATGTTCACCACGGAGCTGGAGAGGCAGTGGAAGGAGGGTAATATGAAGCAGATTAAATTAATCTCTAAGAAGATATGCGCATAATAACAGGAAATTGATATCTGATCCTTTTATATGTCGCTCACGGTTATGAGCTGCATACGAGATGGAGGATTTAGTCCCTTTTTGTGTTTTTCCTCTCTGGACTGTAAACAGATGATTGCAGACACAATAAATAAAAGCTGATTCAGAATTAGATGTGTTTCTGTTGAACAGTTTAGCTCCAAAGCTTCAGTCAGAAGGTTTAGGGTCAGATCAGCTAATAGAGAACAGTCAGAGGGTTTAGGGTCAGATCATCTAACAGAGAACAGTCAGAGGGTTTAGGGTCAGATCATCTAACAGAGAACAGTCAGAGGGTTTAGGGTCAGATCAGCTAACGGAGAACAGTCAGAGGGTTTAGGGTCACATCAGCTAACAGAGAACAGTCAGAGGGTTTAGGGTCAGGTCTGACCGCGGGGTCCTGCTGATCCTGTCATCTGTTTACATTCTGACAGATTACAGCGAGCCTTCCGCCCTCCATGAGTCCAGGAATGCTTTGATGTGACAAATGACCCGGTGCTAAATGACGCTTTGTGTGTCAGCCCACATGCCAGGAAGGCCTCGTTTCATAAATACCAGTGGGGGGCGACGGTCTGGACCAGCTTCACAGGAGGACAAGACCTGAACTTCCTTTTTTTACATTCCTCCAAACAAAGTTCATCTGCATCAACTTGTTGTCAAGTGATGATTTTTCACTTTTCATTTTATGCGTTTTTAATGGAAAAAACTCATTCTCACAGCTAAAAATCATCCTTTAATCATTGTAACAACTTTACTGCTGCAGCAGAGAATCGGTTTCATTCGTCTCAGCCTAAAAAACACAAGAGAGAAATGTGCCATCACCCCCAATGGAGATTTGCCCCATTTTGCCAAAAATATATTCTTTTTCCTAATCCAGCTGGAGGAAATTATGAATCCAGACTGAAGCTGTGTCCAGAGAAGTTAATGATTAGTGGATTCATGGGAGTTAAAACAGGTCAACTCTGCTGCTCTTTAACTCGTCTGGGGAAATTCTGACCCTAGATCTGTTATTTTGCATGTCTTGTTCCATAAATAATGAGAGTCCATATGAAGCCTGCTGCAGATGGAATCTATCAGCTTCTTCTTCTTCTGGTTCTTGTATTATTCGTGGTAGCGGTGCTTTTGCTCTCAGCCGGCCGTGCAGAGTTAAGTTCTCACCTAACTTCTACTCTCTGTGTTTCCCTTTTGAGCAGAGCCAGCAAAAACACATCCTCCAGGATGGAAGCCAACTCTTCAAGTGCAGAGTCTGTGGCGTTTTGTGTTGGAGCGCTTGAAAGAGCTGTTAACAAAGGAGAGTCCTTTAGATAGAAGCCAAGTGAGTCCAAACCACTTCAGCAGAGCTCCGATAGCCAAAGTATCACTGCTGCTGACAGAATTAGTGGGACGAAGAGTGACAAAGTGAGCTGGAGCCTCTTACTTTTGCAAAACCGTCACTCTGATCTGCTTCTGTGTTCTAAAGGCTGACATTAAATACCAGAAATGTACTTTTATTTTATTATTGCAGAATCATGAGGTCAGGATTCTGATAAACAGTTTAGAAACTTAATATTTTAAAGACTTCCTCATATTTATTGTATTTATAAACATAACAATTAAAATAATTTTAAATAAGGAAGAAATACTGATTAGAAAACTTAATTTATTGAGAACACAACTTAAAACATCTGTTTCTGCTGCCAATCATTCAGTAAATGGTGTCTGGTTGATGCAAAGTGTTAATACTGTAAATGGAGTCTTAATATTTAATCATATTCTGGATTTAATTAAAGGTTGAACTAATTAATGACTGCAGCTGATGGCTGAATCCTCTGTGAGTTTAAAACAAAAAAATAGTTATACTATTTGGATTTTAAGCTGGAAATAAACCACCTGTATCTATCTTCCATCATTCAACAAACAAACCCAAATAAAAGTGATTCTGACATTACTGAAGCAGCTCCAACCCTCAGGATGATTTCTGTGGAAATGAAACGCTGCAGCTCCTGATAAACATCTAGTCTGTGGAACCACACCATCTGATCTGGATCTGCTGCTCTACAGGAGGCCCCTATGTCCTCTGGTGGTCCTCTGGTGGTCCTCTGGTGGTCCTCTGGCCCTCCTCTGGCGGTTCTCTCTAACGCTTCAGTAAACTGAACATTTAGGGCTTGTTGAGCTGACATGCTAAAAGTTTGAGGTTTTACATGGTAATTAATGAAGAAAGGAACTGTCCGGTCAGTAGATGGAAATAATCGTCAGTTTCAGCTTTGATTATAGCTGAGTCCTGCTGTCTCCTAAAATAATGAACAATATTGGCAGAAATAGGAGAACCTGCTACTAAGGACAGGTGAGGAGGTCAGAGGTAAACTTTCTAAATGTATGAAGTTCCTCAGAATGTCAGATTGTTTTCTACCCAAATCTGTGAGAATCTGCAGCCCAAAATGAGCATCACTGGGTAGTAGCAGGAATTACAGAATACAAAGATGTTGATCTAATGATTATAAGTTAAAGTTTATCTACAAAATGTCTGTGAAGGTTCTCATTCATCCAGGTCATCTTAAGGTGGTTAGCGTTCAGTTCAGGCTTTATCTACAAAAGCAGAAAACTTTTAGGAACAACTGTCTGCACCTGAACAATCTAGTATTTTACTGTATGATCAAAACAATTAGTCAACATGTAGAAATTATTTTAAATTCACAGTTTTACAGATTTATAATTGTTGATGTCTTCTCTGTAATTTTTATCCTTTGCGGAATCATCTGTATGTTTAACACCGTGATCCTGGTGTCCACAGCTGTTTATGTCCACTTCTGCAAGAACAACATAATTAAAAACACTAAAACAAGATACATTTCTGGATCCATTTCCTCTGTTTTAGTGTCTGTAGGAGATCAGTGGTCAGATGGAAAAAGGTGTCTCAGAGATCTAAAATCTCAACGTGTTTAGGTGTCAGCATTAAATGACTGTTTGAAGGATCCTTTTTATTCTGCAGCTCATAAACACAGAAATCCATCAGAACTGAAACAGATATATCAGTTTCTCAGACAACAGCAGAGAAGAATGTGTTTCTGCTACGAGGCATGCGAGTTAGAGACAGGTGCAATCATAAAAATATGCCGATACAACTGCCATTTACAGAGAGCAGCAAGCTTACACCTGCAGTCTGGAAGCTGCCAAAAAGCTTTCTGGGAAAAGAGGAGATTTCTGAGAGGAGTCAGGTGGAGGCGAACATGTCAACTATTTCAGAACTCTTTGTCAATAAGTAACTGCTGGGAAGAAGAGAAGATCTGGAGGAAACCATCTGATAACGTCCATCAGTTGTTGGGTTTATTACAGTTAACAGAGAAATTAAACTCACTGACAGTGTCTCTGTGGAAAAGTCACAGCAGCACTCTGAAAGGAGAATTAAATTAATCTGGTTTCATCTGCTGAGGAATGAAGTTCCAGAGAAGAAAATTACCCGTTTACTCTCTCATCTGAGAGTTATCAGATGAGTGTGATATTAAAGCAGTGAGAGGCTGGAGTCTGCCTGCTCAAAGATCTGGTCTGGAGAATCATTTTCCTCTGGAGGAACACGGTGCTGATTACAGACGAGCTGCTGATACTCAACACTTCACATTTACACTTTCTACTGGCAGTCAGAGCTTCACAAATGTCACACAAAGTGTGATATTTTCAGAAACATAAACACATACAGCTCTTGGTCGTGTTCCTCGAGCCTTTACAGATCTTTTTTTTTCAGAAGGATTGCACTATATTTCTTGGAGAAGCTGCTGTAATCTTCAGCTCATTCTCCAAACATCACACTAAAATATACTGTACTCTCCTTTAGGCTGTGAGGAAAACTGACCAAATACCAGCTTGAACCAGCATCAGTCGGAATGAGCTCAGAGGATAAACAGTCCAATAGAAGGGTCAATCTGCAGTTCCTGTTCCCAAGTGATGCTCCACTTCCATCTACACGACCTGAACAAAGAATAAATTAGTCCCTGGATGCCGTCTGGGGCCTTCTGAGACCTTCTGGGGGTTTCTGGGGGTTTTGCTGGGTGCAGTCAGGCACTCCCAGCTCCGAATGACTTCCAGTTCCACCTACATATTTAGTCTACATATTTCCCAGTTTGGGTTCTGGAGGCAGACACCCTCTCTATTTTTAAGACCAGGCTTAAAACGTTCCTTTTTGACAAATCTTATAGTTGGGGCTGACTGGGTGACCCACAGGGGTTCAGCTTGTGTCTTCATTGCACAGCTGACTCCTTCTTGGACGTCCCTTCGTTCTGCCCCTAGTCATGCTGCTATAGGCCTATAGGCTGCTGGGGGACTTCTCTTGACGCACTGAGCCCTTCTCTATCTACCTTTACATTTAATATGTATACCGTTATTGCAGTACATTCACTCTGTTTCCCCCTGTGCTATTTCTCCGAGTGTCCCTGGTCCCAGAGCTGGATGCTTCAGATCTGTGGTTGATGTTCCACCAGCTGGTCCAGTCTCCATCATGTCCACTGTGGGATGCTGCTGCTGACCTTCCTCCAGCCCTCTGCTTCCAACTCCCCTTTTCCACCAGTCAACTGTGCATCGCCTTCACTATACTTGTTATGCTAACTTACATACTGTTTGAATTTTACTGCTAGCTATATATGGAGTATGTTTAATGTCAGAGCCGTACATCATCAGAGTAAACTATGAGTCAGTTTTCAATGTTAGCTTATACTTTGTCTGTGTCACATATCCTGTCATACATGTATCCAAATGTGTGTTGTGTTTTCCTTGCTTTCCCACCCCTCCCTCTTCTCCCATCCCTCCCCCTTGCCCTCCTCTGTCCCTCTCAACCCCCCCGGCCAGCAGGCAGATGGGTCCCCCCTATATAGAGCCGGTTCTGCTCGAGGTTTCTTCCCTGTTAAAGGGTGTTTTCCTGCCACTGTCTCCTTTGGGCTGCTCTGGGGGTCAGGCATTTGGGTTCTGTAAAGCGTCTTGAGACAATTTGACTGTAATTGACGCTATATAAATAAAATTGAATTGAACTGAATTGAACTTTTTTCACCAGCTCCATTTATTTCCACTTTCAGTACAGAGTCTGATCCCAGACCCAGCATCTTTAAAACCCTAACCCTGCAGGACGTCGTTTTAACTCTGAAGTCATTCAAAGTGCTTCAAATTAAGCAGAAAAAGCATCAGGACTTTTTAAAATGAACATAAAGCACAATCCACTGTCCACAATTTAAATTTCGAGGGTTTTCTAGGAGGGCAGCGTCATCTGTGAATGCAAGTTCTGGGAGGACTTCTCCAGGGTATCTTCTACTTTGACGATGCTTTCGGGTCAGACCATCGGAGGGCAGATTGCATTCCTCAGAGCATAGTCTAAGCAGATGATGAAGAGGAAAGGAGCTAGAGGGTCTCCTTGAAGGGCTATGGAGTCTATAGAGAAGAGATCTGTGTAGTCCTCAGGAGTCTGGACTACCGCAGAAGTGTTCACATACAGAACTTTAATTGGTTCAACAATAGGAGGAGGGATTCCATATGCCAGGAGAATCTGGAACATTTTGTTTCTGTCAGCTGAGTCGAAAACCTTCTTGAAATCAATGAAAACCAGTATTGCTTCCTTCTTGTGGTTTAGTACCTCCTCAGCAATTCTTCTAAGAGCTAGGATGCGAGCAGTAGTTGAGCGAGATTGTCTAAATCCATTTTGACCAGGGCAGAGGAGATTGTCAATGACTGGTCTAATTCTGTTGAGGATCATCTGATTATAGATCTTTACAGCAACCTGGATGAGGCTGATACCCCTGTAGCTTAAAACATCCTGAGTATTAGGTAAAAACCCATGAATGTGAAATATAAATTCGTTCAAATGAAAGTTCTGAGGCTGGGAAGCTGCATCAGATCAGATCCAGAGTTCATCTGGAGTCACTGAAGGAAATTTAAACCAGATGTTAGCAGACTGCAGTGGATCAAGTTCACATCTGGATTCACACTGAGGAGACATGAGTGGATGGGTTAGAGTTAGTATGAGATATTGATCCATAATGATAGTAAAATCGCTTTCTATTATTGATCATATTGATTTATAAAAGCTGTCAGTTCTCTTAATTATTGATCATATTGATTTACAAAAGCTTAAAGCTTAAATTCCACAGAGTTTTAAAGACTCACCACAGATTTGGGTCCAAAAAAGCCACAAAAATGATGAAACTTCCTGTCATGAAGGAGCTCCTTATCTGGATTCACTGGTTCTGTCCAGGATTCTGCTAGTTTCAGTTTAAACTCTTCACGCTGTTTTCTTCTCCTTCCTGCCTTCTTCTCTCTGAATCACTCAAACAACTCGGTTAGTTTAAGCAAACAGGAGCCTCTCGTTAACTCCATCAGTCTAATCTCATTCATTACTTCTATAAACACTGACTTTAGAGACTAATGAAGTTGACTAACAGGCAGCTGATAGAAAACGAGGACAAACATCCTCAGAGGTAGAAGAAACCGAAGGAGACTCTGAAGAAGCTTCATTTATTATCAAGCTGAGATGAAACTCATCACTAAAATGAAAATTCAATTCATGGAAGCTCATTTCTAAGGAGAGGAAAGTTTACTGAGTTTGGCGCAAACTGCAAAATAAAAATGTCCAAAGTCTGGGATCATTTGAAGCTGGAAAAATAAAACTCTGATTGGTTGATGATAACAAAACTGAAGAGAAAATCTAAGGTTTAAAATTCTAACAAAACCTCCCAACAAGCTGGAAAATAGGAAAAAAATACAATAAATTAATGGTGCTGTAATAGATAATGGTTATTATTATTATTAATAATATTATTATTAATAATCATCATCATCATCATCATAAGAATAATAGATTTGTCACAAATAAAAGCTTCTTCTGTTGTATTTTTGTACATCTGAATTACAATACACTGTAAAAAATAAACAAAAACTAATAACAAAAGTGAAAATCTGTCAGCAAGGTTGCCAGAAATATTGTGATGTTCAAAAATTGTGAAAATAGTTGTAAATATCTGTAAAATAATCATATTTTTAGCAGATTAACATACAGTAAAGTCATGTAATTTTTCAGTTACACCGTATAAAAGAAAAAAAAGGACAGTTCTCTTAGCTTGACAGTTTATTTCTCTATTATTTTTATGAATATTTTTAAAATAATAAAACATAAAATAAATATAAAAAATAATAAAAAATAATAACATTGCAGAAAAAACTGTCCTTAGCTGATAAAATGAACAAAAATACAGTTTTCCAATGTGGACATTATTTGTTTGTAGCTTTGATCTTTATTTCTTTATTTATTCATTTATTTGACAGTTAAAATGTAAATTAATATTCAGTGATTTTAGTAAATATTTTCTGTAATTTGACAAAACAGAGAAGTTTGAGGCCATTTTTCCTTATTTAATGTATAAATCTGTAATTCACAGTAATATTTATGCATTTTCAAATAAGAAAACAACTGCAGCTAAAATTAATGATAATTATGGGACAACCTTATATGAAAACAGTTTATTGTCAGTCTAGTTACAGATTTAAACAGTAAAGCTTGTATTCTAGTAATTAATTATGGAGTGATTAACTGTTTAAATGATGGTAATACTGGATACATACATGTATCCAAATGTGTGTTGTGTTTTCCTTGCTTTCCCACTCCTCCCACCAGCTGGTCCAGTCTCCATCATGTCCACTGTGGGATGCTGCTGCTGACCTTCCTCCAGTCCTCTGCTTCCAACTCCCCTTTTCCACCAGTCAACTCTGCATCGCCTTCACTATACTGTTATGCTAACTTACATACTGTTTGAATTTTACTGCTAGCTATATATGGAGTATGTTTAATGTCAGAGCCGTACATCATCAGAGTAAACTATGAGTCAGTTTTCAATGTTAGCTTATACTTTGTCTGTGTCACATATCCTGTCATACATGTATCCAAATGTGTGTTGTGTTTTCATTGCTTTCCCACCCCTCCCTCTTCTCCCATCCCTCCCCCTTGCCCTCCTCTGTCCTTCTCAACCCCCCGGCCAGCAGGCAGATGGGTCCCCCTATATAGAGCCGGGTTCTGCTCGAGGTTTCTTCCCTGTTAAAAGGGTGTTTTTCCTGCCACTGTCGCCTTTGGGCTGCTCTGGGGGTCAGGCATATGGGTTCTGTAAAGCGTCTTGAGACGATTTGACTGTAATTGATGCTATATAAATAAAATTGAATTGAATTGTATTGAATTAAAAATAACGTAATTTTAGAGGAACATTTATAAGAAATGTGTAAAAACAAGATCTGCTTATTAAAGGAGATAACGCATAAGTTTAATGTGGCGCTGAAGATGCAGTTTGAATTACTGATAGAGATTAAGCTTCATGTTGAGAAAATGCTTCATCAACTAAAAGACAGAAAAGAATTAAAATAAATACTAAAATAAAGAGGAAGCAGAGAGACTAGAGGCCAGAAGAGAACAGAGTAAAACCAGGCAGATGAGGAATTTTCAGATCAATCAAACTTTATTTCTAGATATTTATATATATTCAGATAAAACTGAGTGTGTTTCCTAATGAGGAGTTTCTAATCATCGACTTAATGACAGATTCAGGAAATTAAAGAAGCGGCGATGAGAAAATGTTCAAATGGTGGTGGCAGTATCATGATGTGAAGCATGGTGGTGGCAGTATCGTAGTATGAAGCACGGTGGTGGCAGTGTCATGATGTGAAGCACGGTGGAGGCAGCATCATGATGTGAAGCACGGTGGTGGCAGCATCATGGTATGAAGCACGGTGGTGGCAGTGTCATGATGTGAAGCATGGTGGTGGCAGTATCGTAGTATGAAGCACGGTGGTGGCAGTGTCATGATGTGAAGCACGGTGGAGGCAGCATCATGATGTGAAGCACGGTGGTGGCAGCATCATGGTATGAAGCACGGTGGTAGCAGCATCATGATGAAGCATGGTGGAGGCAGCATCATGATGTGAAGCATGGTGGTGGCAGCATCATGGTGTGAAGCACGGTGGAGGCAGCATCATGATATGAAGCATGGTGGTGGCAGTATCATGGTATGAAGCACGGTGGAGGCAGCATCATGATATGAAGCATGGTGGTGGCAGTATCATAGTATGAAGCACGGTGGAGGCAGCATCATGATATGAAGCACGGTGGTGGCAGTATCATGATGTGAAGCACGGTGGAGGCAGCATCATGATGTGAAGCACGGTGGTGGCAGCATCATGGTATGAAGCACGGTGGTGGCAGCATCATGATGAAGCATGGTGGAGGCAGCATCATGATGTGAAGCATGGTGGTGGCAGCATCATGGTGTGAAGCACGGTGGAGGCAGCATCATGATATGAAGCATGGTGGTGGCAGTATCATGGTATGAAGCACGGTGGAGGCAGCATCATGATATGAAGCATGGTGGTGGCAGTATCATAGTATGAAGCACGGTGGAGGCAGCATCATGATATGAAGCACGGTGGTGGCAGTATCATGATGTGAAGCACGGTGGAGGCAGCATCATGATATGAAGCATGGTGGTGGCAGTATCATAGTATGAAGCACGGTGGAGGCAGCATCATGATATGAAGCATGGTGGTGGCAGTATCATGGTGTGAAGCACGGTGGAGGCAGCATCATGGTATGAAGCACGGTGGTGGCAGCATCATGATGAAGCATGGTGGTGGCAGCATCATGATGTGAAACACGGTGGTGGCAGCATCATGGTATGAAGCACGGTGGTGGCAGCATCATGATGAAGCATGGTGGAAGCAGCATCATGATGTGAAGCATGGTGGTGGCAGCATCATGGTGTGAAGCACGGTGGAGGCAGCATCATGATGTGAAGCATGGTGGTGGCAGCATCATGGTGTGAAGCACGGTGGAGGCAGCATCATGATGTGAAGCATGGTGGTGGCAGCATCATGATGTGAAGCACGGTGGTGGCAGCATCATGATGTGAAGCACGGTGGAGGCAGCATCATGATGTGAAGCACGGTGGTGGCAGCATCATGGTATGAAGCACGGTGGTGGCAGCATCATGATGAAGCATGGTGGAGGCAGCATTATGATGTGAAGCATGGTGGTGGCAGCATCATGGTGTGAAGCACGGTGGAGGCAGCATCATGATATGAAGCACGGTGGTGGCAGTATCATTGTATGAAGCACGGTGGTGGCAGCATCATGATATGAAGCACAGTGGTGGCAGCATTATAGTATGAAGCACGGTGGTGGCAGCATCATGATATGAAGCACAGTGGTGGCAGCATCATGGTATGAAGCACGGTGGTGCAGGAATCATGATGTGAAGCACGGTGGTGGCAGAATCATGATGTGAAGCACGGTGGTGGCAGCATCATGATATGAAGCACAGTGGTGGCAGCATCATGGTATGAAGCACGGTGGTGCAGGAATCATGATGTGAAGCACGGTGGTGGCAGAATCATGATGTGAAGCACGGTGGTGGCAGAATCATGGTATGAAGCACGGTGGTGGCAGCATCATGGTATGAAGGACGGTGGTGGCAGCATCATGGTATGAAGCATGGTGGTGGTGGCATCATGACGTGAAGCATGGTGGTGGCAGCATTATAGTATGAAGCACGGTGGTGGCAGCATCATGGTATGAAGCACGGTGGTGGCAGCATCATGGTATGAAGCATGGTGGTGGTGGCATCATGACGTGAAGCATGGTGGTGGCAGCATTATAGTATGAAGCACGGTGGTGGCAGCATCATGGTATGAAGCACGGTGGTGCAGGAATCATGATGTGAAGCACGGTGGTGGCAGAATCATGATGTGAAGCACGGTGGTGGCAGCATCATGACGTGAAGCACGGTGGAGGCAGCATCATGATATGAAGCACGGTGGTGGCAGCATCATGATGTGAAGCATGGTGGAGGCAGCATCATGACGTGAAGCATGGTGGTGGCAGCATCATGGTATGAAGCACGGTGGTGGCAGAATCATGATGTGAAGCACGGTGGTGGCAGCATCATGGTATGAAGCACGGTGGTGGCAGCGTCATGACGTGAAGCACGGTGGAGGCAGCATCATGATATGAAGCACGGTGGTGGCAGTATCATGGTATGAAGCACGGTGGTGGCAGCATCATGATGTGAAGCATGGTGGAGGCAGCATCATGACGTGAAGCATGGTGGTGGCAGCATCATGGTATGAAGCACGGTGGTGGCAGAATCATGATGTGAAGCACGGTGGAGGCAGCATCATGATATGAAGCACGGTGGTGGCAGTATCATGGTATGAAGCACGGTGGTGGCAGCATCATGATGTGAAGCATGGTGGAGGCAGCATCATGACGTGAAGCATGGTGGTGGCAGCATCATGGTATGAAGCACGGTGGTGGCAGAATCATGATGTGAAGCACGGTGGTGGCAGCATCATGGTATGAAGCACGGTGGTGGCAGCGTCATGGTATGAAGCACGGTGGTGGCAGCATCATGATGTGAAGCATGGTGGTGGCAGTATCATGATATGAAGCACGGTGGTGGCAGCATCATGGTATGAAGCACGGTGGTTGCAGGGTTCAGGTTCTTCTGCAGCTTTAAGTTCAGTTTCTTGGTGCATTTTCAGTCCATGTTGTTAGGGTTATAAGTTGTTAGGAGTTTTTAGGGGTTTTCAGGGGTTGTTAGGAGTTGTTAGGGGTTGTTAGGGGTTGTTAGGTGTTGTTAGGTGTTGTTGGGGGTTTTTGGGGGTTTTTGGGGGTTGTTAGGTTTAGGGTTTGTTTACAGGACGGTTTGCAGATTTGGAGCTAATCTCTGGTAGAAACCTGCTGTTAAACGTGTATTTGACCACAGATGTAATCCGTTTATTGCAGGAATCTCAGAGTTTCTTCCTGTTACAGCAGCTATGGAGACGTTAAAACGAATAGACGTTTTCCAATTTAGCTGGAACAAGTCTGGATCTTTGGTGACTCACTCCCTCCATGTCACACCATCCTGACCGTTTCCTCCACATTCCTCGTTCCAGTTTGGAAAAAGAAGAAGAAAAGTTTCCTTTTGGCTGTAGGACTCCAGAAATGAGACTAGAAGTGAACCAGCCTGGATCGGGATGTGAGCTGCATTGTCTGCTAAAATGATGCCACGAAGTGTCGCAGTCAGCCGTGAAAATTCTTTCTTCATGCTGACCTTTAGGATGTTTGTGTTGATGCTGCTGTTGTTTGTTCATTGGAGGAACTGAAACCTCCAGAGATCAAATCAGACAGAAATCACAGCTGCCATCAGTTCTTCCCAGAAACTTCAGCTCCAGTTTATCATCCAGCTTCCTGGCAGCTCTGATGATGTCATGATGTGGTCAACTTTCCTCCACAATAAAT
Source organism: Acanthochromis polyacanthus (assembly GCF_021347895.1). Taxonomy (NCBI): domain Eukaryota; kingdom Metazoa; phylum Chordata; class Actinopteri; family Pomacentridae; genus Acanthochromis; species Acanthochromis polyacanthus. The sequence goes on along the minus strand of NC_067127.1, from coordinate 425,928 downwards.
CATCACCTTCAGTAACCAGATTAGACCTGAACACTGATCCAGAGACAACAAATGAAACTGGTGGCCAGTTTTAGCTTCCACCTCACAGAAAGAAGCATTATTTTAAATCGTAGACTCAAATTAGGTCAATCATGAAATAAAATATTTCTCTGTTTAGTTAAATTACAGATATGTGATATAAATCACAATTTAAAAAAAATCAATTTCCATGTTGAATGTAAAAAAACGACCAAAACTATATCACATCATTTCACAGATATTCAATATTTCTTAGATTATTCCACCGTTTATTTTTACATGTTTTTTCTACTATTTTTGCTGCCAGATTTTCCCAGGATTTTTTTATTTTTTTTAAAAAATTTCATAAATAAGCTAATAAATTAAAAATCAGCAATCTTTTTCTCCACTTTAAACAATCAGACCTCATTTTAAACAGATGGAAGAAATGACGACAGAAACTAAGAACTCTTTGACAAAGTCTACTTCAACATTTAATTCTTTACTCTGAGTGGAAATGATTCTGGAGGAGAAAGTGGAAACTCAGCGGTCAGAGTGACTCAGATTTAATAACAGCTGCTGCTTGTTTCGGATGTTCAGGTTCATTCTGCTGCTCCCACAAGTTCCTCAAGATGTTTACAATCAAGAGCCAATAACTGCAGCTGTGTTCTCTAAATGACACCTGCAGATAAAACTCCTCCTATCTGAGATGTATGAACAGGGTCAATTTCCCACCAGGAACAAATTGTTTCTAAGAAGGAAAGAAATAAAAACCAACAAACATCCTTTTATGAAGTGAAGCACGGTGGTGGCAGCATCATGATGTGAAGCATGGTGGTGGCAGCATCATGATGAAGCATGGTGGTGGCAGCATCATGATGTGAAGCATGGTGGTGGCAGCATCATGATGTGAAGCATGGTGGTGGCAGCATCATGATGTGAAGCATGGTGGAGGCAGCATCATGATGTGAAGCATGGTGGTGGCAGCATCATGATGTGAAGCATGGTGGTGGCAGCATCATGATGTGAAGCATGGTGGTGGCAGCATCATGATGTGAAGCATGGTGGTGGCAGCATCATGATGAAGCATGGTGGTGGCAGCATCATGATGTGAAGCATGGTGGTGGCAGCATCATGATGAAGCACAGTGGTGGCAGCATCACTTCCAAAACCGAAGTCATTGTTGTTGGAACCCCTCATCAGGTCCAAACGTCTTCCATAATCACCATCACAATTTCTGGACAAGACATTCCCATCTTATCAGCAGTTACCAACCTGGGTGTGAGACTGGACCCTAACATTCAACAACCACATCAAACATCTGTGCAAGTCTTCATCTCAGAAACATTGCTAAACTACGTCCCACCCTCACTTTTTCTGTCACAGAGAAACTCATCCACGCCTTTGTTTCCTCCCGGCTGGACTATTGCAACACACTTCTCATTGGGATCCCAAGCAACGGTCTGTAGAAGCTGCAGTATACTCAAAACAGCGCTGCTAGGGTCCTGATGAGAGTGCAGAAGCGACATCACATCACACCCATCCTCCGTTCACTCCACTGGCTCCCCATATCCTCCAGAATCCAGAACAAAATTGCCCTCCTCACCTATCAGTGCATCCATGGCAACGCTCCGGTTTACCTAAAAGAACTCATATGTCATCAATCATCAATAAAAAATCTCTGTACCAATAACAGCCATCTTCTCCGCCTACCCAGAACCAAACTCAGGACCATGGAGACAGAGCCTTCACCTCAGCTGCCCCTCACATCTAGAACTCCCTCCCTGAGCACCTTAGAGCTCCACAGACAGTGGATGTTTTTAAAAAAGGCCTAAAGACCTTTGTTTTAAACAAAGCTTTTAACTGAATGTGCCCCTAAATGTTTCTATTTTTTTCTATTGTTATTTTATTTGATTGCTCTGTTTTTATTGCAAGATTGTCATCTTAAATGCAGCACTTTGAGATTTTTGCCTAAATGAAAATGCATTACAAATAAAATTGATTATTATTATTATTATTCATGATGTGCACGATTCATCAGGCACGGTGGTGGCAGCATCATGATGTGGATGTGAAGCATAACTAGCGTCATGGTTGTGGCACCGTTTGTTTCTAGATCTTATTTTTTTTTATTGTAAATGAGATTTCCAAACTTCAAAGTTTAAAAACAGTTGAAAAGACGTGAAAAAATTAAATAAATAAATGAATTTACTTCTAGTATTTCAATAAAATTAAACTTTTAATATAATTTTTGTCAGATTTAACCCCTAATATGTAAATTATTCAGGTAAAATCACATAATTTATTACATTAAAGGTTCTTACTACCAATATTTGCACTTTCTAGGTCAGTTTGTAGCAATAATCTGCTTTATAGTGGAAAAGCTCTTTGGATTTTAAGGATGTTTAAAATCTGGTGACCCGAATCTCTAGAAATCTCTGAGGTGTCGTTTTACTTCTAAGAGGAAGTTGTGGCAGCAGCAGGAACTGATTTTTTAAAATTAGTCTCTGTTGAAGGATGAAGCAGGATGTGGAGAAAGGAAGCAGTTCTTCAGGGCATAAAAATAAAAATATCTCAATGGAACGCCAGAAAATCAGCTGTGGAATAACTGGTCTTCGTTTGCTGAGACACAGACGTTTTCCGACTCCTCCAGGCAGTAAAATCTGCTCCGATGTAAATGGATTCTGTTATTTATTGTTCAGTAATTCCACACACTAAAACAAGAAGCTGACTTTTAACATACAGGAGCTTAATGAGGCTCTGAAGCTGCAGAAACTGAGTTATTTTGTTGTTTTTGGACTCTGAGCGTCTCCTGGAGAAGAACGAGATCTGAGAGAAAACAGAACCGAGGCTCTAAGTTGAAATCTTTTCCTTTAAAGGCCATTTAGACTTTTATCAGCGACCATCTGCAGAAAACAAATCAGATAATTCTGGTTAGAAAACCATAGTCGACCCACTTTCAGTACATTTGCTTTTTGCACATTAAAATTACTGTTTGAACAACAATATCTTAGGAAATATTACAGATAAAAACCTGAAAATGTCTCTCTTACTTCTCATCACATCATTGATTTAGAACCTGTAATATTGAACAAGGATATCAAATATCCTGTGATTATGAGCTGAAATCTGAAAAAAATAACATCATGAAAAGTTTAATCTCTGAGCTCAAATTAACAAAAAAATGTAATAATACAGAAATAATAAATACTTGAGAGTGAAATGTGCTTTTACACTTTTTAAATTCATGCATTTGCTAGAAAAGATGCTTCTACATTTAAAGATGCATGAAGATAAAAGTCACAAATAATATTTTGAATATGCAGAGTTTATAACAACAAAAATAATTAGTGTCAGGCCCCTGATAATGATTTGAGATTAAACTAATGTCATACTTCTTTTTGTGCTTCTACACCTGCACCATGACAATGGTTACCATGACAACTGCATCCCATCCTTCCTTCGAGAAGTGAGATTGTGTCTGCAACATGACTGTTTCTGAAGTTAGTGATCAAGTAACACTGACTTCTGGTCTAATTGAAGATGGATTGATAGATTTTACTGTTTTTAAGGTTTAAAACGTGTCAATGCCCGAACCCTCAAAAACCCTACCAACCCTAAATAACCCTACTAATCCTCAAAAAACCCTACTAAGCCTCAAAAACCCTACTAACTCTAAATAACCCTACTAAGCCTCAAAAACCTACAAACCCTAAATAAACCTAACTTGCCATGACTAACCACACCTAGCCCTAAATAACCATAACCCTAAAACACCATAATGAGCCCTAACTAACCCTAATACTAACCCTAACACTCCTAACTTTATCCCTAAACTACACTGGAACTAACTAACCCTTTTTTTGTTGCCAAAAAAGAACAAAAAAAATCAGTTAATTTAATTTCAGTACTAATAGAAACACATTAAGAGGAAATCTTGGAGTCAAACATTTAATTTCCAGCTCTGTAGTGAATCTTAACTGATCTGTCAGAAATGTCAAAGTAAAACATGAGATCATATGACATATTTAGGATCTAATGTGCTTTTCGATGCAGACGTTGAGTGATTATTTGAGCTCATAATTCCTATTTTGAGAGTAAAAAAACAAATTTAAGTCAAAAGATTTTGTCACACCAATTGCTAAAGTTGGAGCAGATTTTCAAAATAAAACATCCATATTTTAGTTGAAGAGATAATTTACTATTTCAGCAGAGAGCAGCAGATTCTTCTACTTAAAACAAACAACTAAAACAGACACAAAATCCTTCAGCTTCCACCGAGAACATCCTAAAAGAAGAGTTAAAGTTCTGGTTTATCAGCTGAACTAAATAAAAACAGACTTTAAAAGCTGCTCCAAATGTTTGACTCATCTTTTATTTACTTTCTTGTTTTTGAGCTTCACAGAGAAGCAGGAAGTGGCTGTGAACAGACAGGAAATACTGAATAAGAGTTCAATATACTGCTGCCCTCTGCTGGCCACTTGCCTCTACTACATAAACATAAAAACCTGAGAATTATTAGTTTTCTTACTGAAATTCATCTTTAATGCTCTGGTTTTATGTTTATTACATTGATTTTCAGGGATTATAAATGTTGTAAACTGCACCTGAATCTGAACTTTACTATTCCAGAAGCTGTAAAGTTTTGTATTTTCATTTTAAAATCTCACTAATGTTAACATTTTCCTTTACAAAAAACACATGAAAGCAGAGTTTAAAGCTGCATTTCAGCACATAAACTGCAAAATAAATACAAAAGAATCATTTAATTCAGACTAACGAATAACAACCTGTTGACTGCATCACCAGAAAAATGAAAATGTGCAGAACAATGAGTACAAAAACAGCAAAATATAACTTTATTGAAATAAATCAAGTCATTGGATGAAATAAAGCGATCATACTTAACATGGTTCTTCTACGTACAAACATCAGGCACAGATTCGGTGATCATCCTAACGAAGCCAAATGAAATCATTCAATCACAATGTGGTTAAAATCATTGCTCTGGGTGACAAAAAAAGTGACAACTGATATAAAATCTGATCAAGTGGGACGAGATGCATGATGATGGAACAGTTAAATAATCTGAGAGGTTTGTTTGGAAAAAGAATTTATCTTTCTGGTTGGATAAAGTGATATTTAATTACATATAATCACTAATTTCCACTGTCACTCAATAAATCAATTAGTTGTTCAGTCTTTAAAGTGTTCAAAAAAGCCAATTTGTGTCCAAAAACCAAAGAACAAATGTCTTATTGTAGTTCACAACACAGAATATCAAATTTACTGTCATAAAAGAGCAAAGAAACACAAAATAATCAGATTTAAGGAGCTGGAATCAGCGAATTTACACGTTTTTTCTTTCAAAATGACTCGCACTGATGGATTTAACAACTAATCAATTAATCGCTGCAGCTCGATTACAGATGGAAATATGTGGGTTTTGGTACCTGCTGCCCAGAAAAACAACTTCAGCATCTGAGAAGCTCAGAGAAACGAAACGTCCTGCAGAAACACTGGATGTTCAAACACTCAGCTAGAAGATGAGCATCTTTTACAAAATAATAATTAAAAAAAAAAGGTCCTTCAGAGCACAACTGTGAAGCGAAACGACAACAAAAGGCACAGATTAAATTCACAAAGCAAAACATGAAGTAAAAAACACAGAAGTAACATATATGTGACTTAACATGTAAACATTTCATGTCGCCACAAACTGCAGCGAGTAGAAAAGTGAAACTATGACCCAAAAAACAGGAGAGTTTAAATAATCGAGGATGAAATCAGCTCCTCTGTCTTAGTGTTTTATCCTACATGGACGGATTCTGCCACGTGACAGGAAGTAAAAATAGTGTGAATAATTTAAGAGCTTCACTCTGATTGTCCAAACTTTCCTTAATTATTAAGAATTTATTTCTGTTTATTTGTGTGGCAGCTATCCGTCACCAATGCAGGCTAAAAGTCACTGCAGAAAGGTTTTACAGAGAAACAGAAACTTCTCTTAGAGGACATGATCTGGAGAAGGGGGAGACAAGGAGGTCATGGTTAAATAAATTAGAGAGTTTAGTCTGCCACTGTGTGCAGTTCACCTTCCTGACCAGCAGGTGGAGCACAGAGACAAAAAACATCATTCTCCTTTTCTACAAAACAACATGAACCACCAGGTTCAGAGTCGGTCTAAACATCCGATTGAAACCAGCCACTAGATCTGTTCTGACTGAGAATACTGAAGGAAATCACCTCTAAATGTGAAAGAAATCTGAAAAAAACAACCTTAAACCTGGAGTTTGTCTAAAAGTTCCTATTAAAATCCTCTCTGTAATTATTAAAGTGTGAACAGGAATATGGTGAAAAAGGGGTGAAAAAAGCAGCAGAGCTCATAAAGTCAGTAAAAATAAACGGAGCTGAGCAGTAACTTAAATAAAACCAGAATCATTCATTGTTCTAAAACTAACAGCAGGAGATGTAAAACTGGATCTAAAAACACGGAGGAAACACAGTGAACAACAGAAGCTTCAGTAGCTCAAGTAATAGTTTTACCTGCATTTTAAAGGGTTTTTATGCATTTTAAAGCAATTTATAGCATTTAAAGCATTCTGGACTCTCTGACATCACTTAAAGCAGCATTTAAAGCATTTTCACACAACAGAGTGGAGTTAAAGCGACACGCTCAATCTTTAAACTACACATCTCTGAAAATGCACTTAGGGTTTATACAAGCAGTTTTTGTGAACCTGAAGCAGAATTAGACAGCATTTGGATTTTTCCATCCATGTCAAACCCAGACCTGCTGAGCTGCACAGAACCGGACTCGTGTGTGTTCACTAAACCAAACCTCCCACGTCAAAGCTCTTTGATGATCTGAAGCTTCTGCAGCGCGTCAAAAATTGAAACTAACAGCAGACGTCATGGGAAGAATCTAAGTATTACCAATAAAATGAAAACGGATCTTGAGCTTTCAGGCGTCAATAAACGATTTGTGAACAAAACACGAGTCTTTACCGGGAGAAACTGGTTCCGTTTCACACGTAAATACTTTAGGGAGTGAGGATAGCAGCACAAACGAAGCCTCCAGCTACAAGGAGAGCTCATAAGGAACCACTTTTAAAGCTCGCAGCATGTAGGAAACACTAGTTTTACCGAGAACTTACCCTTTTATACGATGTTCAGTACAAACAGGAGCTGAAAAAGTTGTTTTCTATCACTCCTACTAACCTGACACAAGCCGTGTTTCCATAACTTTTAAATGTCGCTTATTTCCATTGGCTGCTGTGAAGCCAACAAACTGAGCTGCTTAGTGTTGTCAGAAGGTGGCGCTATAGGCTACATGGCTGTAATAAACAGTGAAAGAAGAAGCTGGACACAAAACCAGCTGTTGTCAAGTCTTCAGGAAAAGCTTCTGTAATCAGGAAAGTTGTGATTCTTTGCTGGTTTTGACCAAAGGCAACAAATGAAGCAGAAACAGCTGATCAGAAAAACTCTGTTCCCATCATGAGCAAACTTTTTCTAGTCCAAAGCGAACATAAAAAGACGGTCATGGAAACACGGCTGCAGCGTCTTCTACCTTTGATCAGTGAGTCCTAGGTGGACACCAGGTCTTGGTCTCGTCATTTATTAAATACAGCATTGAGACGCTCCGTCATGGAGCGGACACAGTGTTAAAGCATCTGAAAGGCCGTATAAATAGTTGTGATATAAATATATGCACTCAAAGACACATTCACTGTCGTCTGACAGTAAAGCAGAGTTAGCACATCTGGAAACATGATATCGTCCCATCCATCCTCATCTTTAGGCATCCGCTGTGCCGAACTGAGGCTCCAAGTGACCATTTAATAATATCTTAACTTAAGCTGCCAACTTTTAAGTCATGACCATGTCCTAGTGAAGCATTTGTCACTTTGGCCTGTTAGGAACAACCCTATCATGTCCTACAACTCTTTCCTTTGGTTCCCTGCTGGATGCCATCACTGGCAGACCACATCTGGGCTGCTGAGCCATTCCCAGATCTGGATCATCTCCTGCGGCGTCCTCGGGTGGACCAGCATTAAGCTCTTGTAAGCACAAGGGTTGAACCTGTACTTCTCCTCTATGTTGAAGGTCCTGAAACCTTTGTGCTTCTCTGGGGCCAGCCCCAGCTTACGGAAACACATACCCGTGTAGACGTCATCGATGGGGTAGAGCGCTACTCGCTGGGACGCGTTGTAGAGACGAGCAGCAACATCTCCAGAGTAAAGGTACCCGCCTCCTCCTGCATATGGAGGGTACATCCCCACATACAAACTCTCAGGGACAAAATATTTGACCTTCTTGTCTCGGTGTGGCCCTGCGTTGGTGATCACATCACCCACAAACAGGTCCCTGGCTTTGGGCTCCGAGAGGCCCCTCAGGAAGTTCAGGATGCGGTAGGTGTTGACGAAGACGTCGTCGTCCCCTTTGAAGATGAAACGAGCGCCAGAGCAGCGAGTCTGGATCCACTCCAGGAACAGAACCTCTTTGACAGTCAGGTTGAAGAAAGAGTCCCTGAAGTCCCACTGGATGATGTCTTTGTGGCGGACGCTCTCATAGTGCAGCATCCCGGACAGATCCGGGTGGTGGTCTCCAGCCGTGGCATTGCCCAGGAGGAAGATAGTGACCACTGTCTGATTGGCCGTAAGGCCTGCCCGTCCCCACGACTCTCGGATGGCCTGGCGGCGGTCGAAGTGAGGAGCCAGAGATTTGACAGCCAGCAGGAGGAAGGGCGGCTCCTTACAGATGTCTGGCTGGTCCATCATGATTGGGTAGGAGCGGCAGCGCATGTAAAGCAGGAAGTCCTTGAAACGGTCCGGTAGGGAGTTGTAGTCTTTCACCTGAGTGGTGACTCTGAAGTTGGGCTGACAGGGATCTGAGGGCAAACTGCTGCTGTTGAGCCAGCCGGGTAACCCGTCATCGCTGAGGTTCGCCATCAGAATAGGATTGCTCTGCATGTCCAGAATCTGCTGCTGGCGGTTCCAGTACGCTGGGCTGGGAACCAGTTTGGTCCAGAAGGGTTTGGAAGGAACCTGGACCTTTTGACCTCCATTTTTGTCCTGGCTGCTACTTCTGGAGATGAGGATGAAGATGAAGAGGTTAACCATCGTCACGGTTACCACAAGCTTCAGCCTCCTCCTCAGCAGCGCCATGACCGATCCTGCACTGGTCCTCCTGGACAGAAGAAGAAATAAAGACTTTAAGGACAGAAAACCCCAAACGGATTGATAACCTAGAACACAGATGGACAGAAAGAACCATTTGATGGACCGCTGGTGATGACCATGTGACTTCCAATAGTAGGAAAACAGGACCTTGCTTTTTATGCCTCGTTAACAGCAGGAAATTACTGTGTTGTTTTACCACTTCTCTATTTATGAGGAACAACTGATAATCAAGGAAGAGAAGACGTTCAACCACAACTCCCAATGTGACACAAGAGTCACATGAAGTTTCTAATTTCTGCCACATTTCCTGTAAAACTCAGAAGACATTGAACAACATCAACACAGATGATCCCATGAAGGCATAAAGATCGCTCATTAATAATAATCATATATTAGCACTGTTATTATTTACTGAAGCTCCATTTCTGCTTTATTTTGAAGGTCGTAAGTCAGCTAAACTGATGTGGATTCATTAGATAAAGACCCAAACCAAGAATGCAGAGAAGACATTCAGTTTAGTAGTTTAGTAATCCAGCTGTTGTTTCCTTCAAACTTACCACCGTGTAGCTGTGGGTGTTTTTTATGGGTTTTTTGCTCCATTTTTATTCACTGTGAGTTTGTTTTTATTTTAAAGTTCTGCAGTTTTATGGAAACACAACCATCCCTAGAAGTACAGTGATCTCATAAATTGCCTCTGAAAGTTATCGTTCTGTAACTACTAAAAAACAGAAAAACACTTAATCTCTTAATTTTCTTCTATGAAGTTTAAATACGATCTGGAATCCACATTTTTCCAGTGTGGCTTTGTTTCCTACAGATATTTTATTCCCTGCATTTGAATTTAATTTTATGTTTATCTGCTGTTTTCTCATCCTAAAGTTCAGCTGAAAGTCTGAGTTCTGGTTACAGTTGAGTCGATCACAGCTTTTTGGTGGCGACGAGGAACTCAGAATATTTTTTATTACACATTATTTTTTGTTAAAAGTACATGAGACATAGAATGAAGTGATCGTGATCAAGTATTCTGACTTCAGACAGATTTTCTTTTTCTTTCTGGGGTTTTTTTTTTTAGCTCTAATAAATGGTTGACTTTTTGAAAAAATGACATGTTTGAAATGTTCTGGCAGGTTTTGGGGTTCAGAGGTTTGAACAGTTTTGTTCAGTGATGCCATAAAAGAGTTAGCATTCAGATATTAAAACAGGAACAGTGTTTTTCTGTCATATACTTTAGAAGGGTGGTGCTGCCAAAAGCCTTAAACCGTTTTTCTAAACCACAGAATCTCTTTCTTTAGCTGCTGCTGCCCTCCTATCCAACGTCATCATCCGACTCTTTCACAACTTTGAGACAGAAAATCCTTCAGCAGCCATCCAGCGTTCCAGTGTTCCTGGACATCAGTACGAACATGTCTGAGCAGGAACTAGATCTCACAGACATGTTCCATCAAAATATCACAAAACTATCACAAAATGAGCCAACGTAAAAAAAAGGTTCACCTGAAGCCACGTTTGAACAAAATGAGCTGGAAAAGGTTGTTTTCCTGGAATCCAGCAGTTATATAATCTGACGCTGTTTATTATATCAGAGGACAACTTTATGAAAGTCAAATATTTGAGGGAGGATTGTCACATTAACGTCTGGAAATAGAAAAGGACAACATGTGAGTCTGAGCAGACAAAAAAAAGCCTTTAGTTGATCGACTCTGCCTCAGGCTTCTGTTTTGGCAGAATCACATTCTCTCTGATAACTTTCTCTTTGCCATGCTTCTCTGAAAATGTCTGGAATCAGTGTTTTTCTGAGTAACTGTTCATCTGCCAGAGCCTCTGTGTTCATTAAACCCCATTTATTTAATAACTCTAGAGTACAAAAATGTGTAAAAATACTGGAAAGCTGCTGTCAAAGCTGAGATGTTAACTTTCTTTTTAAAATAAATGATGTTTTTAGTACTTATTGTTGAAGTAGTTTTCTGCTTACATGGAGAAGAACTTTCATTACTCTTATTATTTTGTGCTTCTGCATCATTCAGAATGAAGGTCTGTACATGTGGTTTCTCAGAAGCTTTAAACAAATAAAATGAAACTCAATCATCTTTATTTGTGAAGGCAGAGAGTAGAAGGATGACAAACAACAGGCAGAGCAAACTGAATGTCTCACTTTTAACTGAAGGGTCAGAGTTAGCCTCAACTAGCCTTAACTGAGAGGTTAGGGTTAATTAAGGCTAATCCTAACTAATCCTTAACTAACCCTAACCTGCACAGTTCAGAAGTAGGTTACTAACTCAGTAGGTTAGAGTTAGTCAGGGTTAGTTAAGGCTAATCCTAACCCTAACTAACCCTAACCCGTACAGTTCAGACGGGAGGTAAACACCACCAACTCACTGAAACCAACTGAACAGAAACGGCACCAAGAAGCAGCTTTTACTCCAGAACCAGTTCAACCATTCAGACAGAGTCTCAGCATCAGAAGGTTATTAGGGGTCACTGAGGGAAAGAACATTTTCTAGATTTCTGAACTATTTCAACAAACAGTCATTCTAGCAGCTCTCTGAGCAGAGCAGTGCTTTTACTGAACTGTGTTTTAACTCTGTTTACTTCGTACGGTGTCCTATAAATAAAATATTATTAACTGCTTCTATCAGCATACAGTAAAATCACACTAACAGAATACAAACCTTTTAATTTAAAGTCATGTATCTTAAATTAGCAGAAACCAGAAATAATTTGTGATCTTGTTGATGAATGAAAATCTCATTGGAATATCTGCAAAGTGACTAATTTTATTTATTTGATCATATAAAAGGTAATTATTGAGCAGCTGACTGAACTCTGATTTGTGTCTAAACAAGATTAAAGTGGAAACAGAGTTTAAATGGTGTTCAGATGACAGATCTCACTAAAGAAACTAAAGTGTGATTTAGCATCATTTAGATGTTTTACTCCCTGTTAAAACATGAATAAATGTCTGAATAACTGTCTAAAGGCTGTTTAAACAGATCCATGGCTTCCTCCTCCTTCCTACTTCTGGATCGTGTTGCTTTCAGCCTCCGAGCAACGATTCTGCTGCCGTTTACTCTCCTTTTCCTTTGTTCAAGTTTATCTCCAGCCATCCCTTCACCACCCCTGCCCTCTTCCTCACTTTCTCCTTGAGTTTTGCTCATATGCTGGAGAAACCAGACAGAAGTCCTCCTCTGACAGCAGAAGACGACGGTCTATCAGGGCTGTATTACTGACATGGACAAGCATTTCTGATCCCTCCTCTCCTTTGCTTTTCTCATGGATAATTAAGCTTTCCTGTCCTCTGCATCCCATAGAAACAGGAAGACTTCTGGGAAATGAGTGGGTGGGGGAAGGTGGGCTTCTTCAGAAGAAAGCTAAACAACATGTAAACCAGACCACAGCTTCCGGATGAGTAATTACCCATCAGCAGTCAGAGGATAAACAACGATCTGACGGAGCATCTGGGTTTGGTTCTACCACATTTATTAGAGTAGTGTTGTTCTAAATGATGCTAACAGTTGTTTACTACATCAGAAGTCACATTTCCAGTTGAATTTGTGTTTTATTGCCCTGGAACAGGGCAGATATAACGACTAGAATAAACTATTTCCTGTCAAAACCAGAGCTACCAGGTGAACTATAAACAATAAAGATAACTATAAAACATTATAAACGTCATTAAATATTACAAATACCAATCTGGACGAGTGTTTTTATAAAAGCCTTTTAAACTGATCTGTTCTGACTGTAGGGAGTTTGTTCCACAGCATTGGAGCTAAAACCTTAAAAGATGCTCCACCTTTGTTTAAAACTTGGACTGGAAGCAGCTGCAAAACCAGATGATCCGGATACATAAAGTCCTAACAAGTTCTTCCAGAGCAGCCGGAGTTCTTCAGGACTGCTGAGTTCCTGTTTAGTCCGCTGAATCATTCAGACAGCTGAATAACGAGCTGCTGTGGTCCAAGCGGGGGAATGAAGATCTGGATGAGTTTCTTCAACTATGTTTTTGACTTTGGTTTCTAATATTAACAGAAAGAACAGAAGGAAACCAGGAATTTGTTGCTGTGGTTTAGATTCTCAGCTGTTTTTGTTTAAACTTTACTGACTTTCTGCATCGTTCACGAGGTTAAATCCCTTTAGATGCTTCAGTCCTAGATTTATTCTGCAGCACATTGATCCCAGACATCTACACAGAACTACAGAACCTTCAGGGACAAGAACATCCAGGAGACTTCACTCACTTTGAAGAACAAAATGGATTTCTAATGGAAACATGGCAGTTAGCAGTTTGAATATTCCTTATGTAGCGTGTCTGACTCAGGGTTAAACTACGTATAAATTCATGTTTCTGTCGAGCTTCTGTCGGCCTCTCATGTGACGATGCTTCTTCACACATTTAAATGTCCTACATTCTAACAGTGCATGGTCGTAGCTGTAATAGTGGAATTACTGAGATCAAATTAATAAAATTTATATCATTATTTCAACTAATTGAGTAAAATAAAACTGTCAGATCTTAACCTTAATATTTAAATTATTACATAATAAATCCTGCTAATATTTCAGTTTGTTTGCTAAATTCTAATGTTGACATTGAGAATATTTAACTGAAACTTGATGTACAAATACAAATTCAGTTGTAACTGCAATATCTGTCCAAAAAACATCTCAATTAGGTGTCATTCCCAAATAGTTCAGCACTAATCCCAGTAGAACCTGAACCATCATAGAGTCTCTCTGGGATCACATGAAGTAAAACCAGACAGGAACTGTGGAGTTCAACCCACCGTAAAGAACTGTAGGTAGAAGTCAGCGCTGTTTTAAAGTGTGTTCATAGCAAATAAAACTAGTACTATTATCTAGTTGTTTTTAAAGCATCATCAGGCTATTTTATGTGGAGCCATAAATAAAGACGGTTTCATACACAGAGAAGACGTAGTTTCTTTAGAAGGACATACAAGGCAGAAAGCAGCCAGAGAGGAAGCTCTGCTGACTTTACCCATCAGCGGTGATGCTCCATGAATGATGACATACAGACAGACAGAGCAAATTTCTCACACGTTTTTGCTAAACAGAAGTTTTCTGGGTAACTTTTCAAACGTGATAACAGCTGCAGGAAGTGATCAGATGATGCGATAATGAAATTTAGGACAAAGAGAACGCTATGACTCCAACAGAGTTCTATGGAAAACAACCATCCCAGAGCTGCTGCTGTTACTGCAATGATGAATAAACTGTTTATTTTCTGCTCTCCTTGTGTAGACTCTGCAACGCCTCAATGACACCAAGTCATTTTATTTATTTAAGTGATTTCCAGATTCCCACGCCTCTTTAACAACCTGACCTTTCCCTCTTTGTGTTTGGAATCTAAATGAAACCTTTGTGACAAATAAAAATCTTTGGTGGAACGGCTGAACAAACACAAACATCCAAACATACATGAGAAGTGTTTTATCTTTGCTTTATAGTTAAAAGTGCTCTAATATTTACAGTTTTAGTTCTTCTGCTTTAAATCTTCTCCTCTTTTATGCTCATTCTCTGTATATTTCCACCTTAGGAACACAGCGTACCTACAGGTGTGATTAGATCAGTAACGAGCAGACAAAGCCTCGCTGTGTTTGATCATTCTAGTTTCCACCTGACAACAGGTTCAGTGAGGTGAAGCATCTCACCTGAGTGGGGGAAGGGTGTGAGGTTCAGAGAGTTTTAACTAAATGAGTCTGTTTGGACACATTTAAATATTCTATGATGGAAAACATTAACAGGATAGATGTTTGCTTCTTCCGTATTTAATCCCTGTTCTTCTGACTGCACCGATTAGAAATCCATGTTTCTGAAAAGCAGCACGTTTAAATGTAAACACAGGTGTGTATTTAATATGATGTATAATCAGGTGTGTATCTAATATGATGTATAATCAGGTGTGTATTTAATATGATGTATAGTCAGGTGTGTATTTAATATGATGTATAATCAGGTGTGTATCTAATATGACGTATAATCAGGTGTGTATCTAATATGACGTATAGTCAGGTGTGTATCTAATATGATGTATAATCAGGTGTGTATCTAATATGATGTATAGTCAGGTGTGTATTTAATATGATGTATAATCAGGTGTGTATCTAATATGATGTATAGTCAGGTGTGTATCTAATATGACGTATAATCAGGCGTGTTTCATTTTTCTATGCTGCATATAGACCATGGCTTCTAAAGGTGCATATTGTGCTTTCTTACCTGTGCAGGTGAGCAGGCCTCCTCAGCTCGTCGTCTCGGTGTCTCCCTGCAGATTTCTTACCCCATAGTTAGCTCCGCCCTCTAGGAGCAGCAGCCAATCAGGAGAAGGGATCAGAAAGGGAGGAAGTCCAGAAGGAGACCCGGATCTGAAAAAAAGCCCAAACAGTCTGTGTGTCAACAGAGAAGAAAGAAACTCAGCAAATATCAGAGGAATGAGACTCTCAGAGAACCAGTTTATTATTTAACAGGAGCTGAATGTCTGCAGGAACTTCTAAAGACACGACTGGAGGACAAACAGGAACGAGGAGGGAGAAGGTGAACAAATTTAGAAGAGATGTTTTAGATTTTCATCCTCCACTCCCTGTAGCTGATCAGTGTTACCAGGCTTAATCTGGTCTCAGATCAGTTTTAGCTGCAAATATACAAACAGCTAACGGCAATCAGCTGATCAGGAGTCAGCTGACAGAGAGGAAAGCTACTGTTGGAGATATTTTTAAGCAAACACCAAATACTTGTGGTTCCAGCTTCTCAAACGTAAGGGATTAATTCTGAAACACAGCAATAAACTGAAGATCTTCCACTGGAACAAAGCGACCGAAAACAAAGACTTTAGTTTGGTGAAAAATCTGTTTCAGTATTTCCTGATTATAATGTTTTATGGTCAAAAGATCCAAACAATTACAAAATACAGCTTCAGATACGAGTTCAGGCAGAGCAGGAGACATTTTTTTGAATGCCTCCAGCTTTATGAGGCAGCAGCTGACAGATTTACAGTTCATCTTATACTTTCTGTCTTTTCTCCTTTTAGGTGTAAGAAAGCTGATTTTTGTGCACATTAAACATTGTGCACGTTAAACATCTGTCCCCCCCAAAGCTGGTTAGAGTCTCCTCCATAAAACTCTTCTGTCTGAATTTTTTTGGAGCCCAGGCTTTTCTTCTGTCCCTTATTTACATCACTAGATAACACATTTGCATAATAATAATAATAATAATACATTTTTTTAAGAAGCTTCTTCAAAGTCCATGGCAAGTAATAATTCCTGCAGGGCTCTGTCTCTGCCTTCACTGATAGTTTTGCTGTTCTGGTGGTTAAACTTGATTCGTTGTCATCAGGCCAGCTGGCCAATCAGAACAGACGATGTTGTTTGGGAGGAGGGCCCTAAAGAGACGGGAGCTAAAATTAAGAGTTTCAGACAGAGGTTAGGATCTGCAGCACGTACATTTAAATGTAATAGTAAAATAATTCAAGTTAAAAAAAAAAGAACGATAAATTAACATAAAGTGGGAGAAACACGAGGTGTACTTTATGTGCACAACTAATGATAAAGGAACAAAACAACTGAACAATTTGGATGTTTAATATTTCATGTTCTGAGTATGCTCTGGATGTAATGTCAGGTTCAGAATAAAAGAAGCCTCTTATATTGGATTAAATTAATGTGTCTCCATTGATCTTTAAACTAAACCAGATCAACAGCTCAGACTCTTGTCTCCAGGAGTCTCTCAGAAAACAGAATTACTCTGATCCTCCGTCTCTATTGTGGAAAACAAGATTGACTGACAGCATGACAAAGTAGAAATTTAATTACTGCAGAAAGCATGGAGTCATTTTACCCTGCTGCACACATCCATCTGACCCTGCAGGTACACATCCATCTCACCCTAACCCAGAGCTAACAGATGCTAAACCAGAGCTAACAGATGCTAAACCAGAGCTAACAGATGCTAAACCAGAGCTAACAGACGCTAACCCAGAACTAGTGGTGCAACGGGGTCCGTGTACGTCGCCATCATTCTATTTTTGATTTGGGGTCAAAACACCAAAAACGGATAACGGCCGTTTCACGTTTTTCGTTTTCAAAATAAAAATCAGAAAACGGAAAACCAATCCGTTTTCCGATTTTCTTTTTTCAATAAAAACGGATATCAAAAAACAAATTAGAAGTTAAATTTCATTTTTTGATATCCGTTTTTTATTTATTATTTTTATAGCCCAATATTACAAGAGTTACCCCAAAGGGCAAGAAAATCGGGTACAATGGATTTCACTGCTGTCTTATTTATTCACAGGACTAGCAGGGTGACTTAAGAAATAAATGTAATAGTCAGAACAGCACTGCCGAAGCGCTCTATCATAATTGCATGCCTAGTTTTTATATACTTTGTGAACAATCTCATCCACTATATCTGAATGTCATAGTAATAATGTGAACATCGCCACCTTCTGGGTGCTCTAGCTCAGAATACACAATTTTCAACATTAAATGTTCTTCCAGACTGGATCATCATTTGGCCGCAAAATGATGACCGGCTACCTGTCATCAAGAAATGTCAAGGCTTGTGAGGGCAGGGTTAAGGGTAAGATCCCTGCATGGACCCTACCACCAAGCACGTTAACATGTAAGAGAAGCACTATTTGCACTCATGTGTTTGTGCAGTTTAAAAACTTCAGTGTACCGCCGGCGGTACACCTGCTAATTTGCATAGGAATTTAAAGAATGTCCGACGGCTGCAAACACGATTATACAAACACTATACGCCGATGGAAAGCTTAGATTCTCATGAATCCGCCGGTATAAACCACTTTCAGATGTGATTACCACAGCGGGTGAGAAAAACACATTTGTCCGACAAACAACGAATATTCATCCATCCTTTCTCTGTACACGGCTTTAACGAACACAGCACGACTCACATTTCCGGGTTCATTATTACACACAGATGAAAATATTCCAAAAAAACGGCCATAATCCAACCTTTTACATCCAGATGACACAAGTCAGTAAAATATTTCGTCCAAAACATGTCTTGAAGTCGGTATATTTACCAAGAATAGGTCGTTTTCAAGGAAATGCACCTGGCGATGCCCGTCCAATATGCCCTGTATGTCTCGTCATATTTTTTATTTAAAAATAGAATATTAGCGATTTTTTGTACTGAAAATGGCTGGAATTGACTGCAGCTTAAAGGGTTAACAACATTTATGTTTTGATTTGGTTCTAGGAGAGTGGGTCCGTGTACGTCGTCATTTCTGATGTTTGTCTTGCAAAAGTGTAGTTAGAAAACGGATATCAAAAAATGAAATTTAACTTCTAATTTGTTTTTTGATATCCGTTTTTATTGAAAAAAGAAAATCGGAAAACGGATTGGTTTTCCGTTTTCCGATTTTTGTTTTGAAAACGAAAAACGGGAAACGGCAGTTATCAGTTTTTGGTGTTTTGACCCCAAATCGAAAATAGAATGACGGCGACGTACACGGACCCAACGGATCATCATTGATCCGTAATCCGTTCGGATCGATGTCATCGGTTCGGCACACGCATGACCCGCGGATCGATTTGTGGAAAAAAAAAAAAGAAAAAAAAAAGTTGTGCTCCGTCCACACACAGCTTGTGGCGAGCGGAGAAAGGAAGAGAGCAGACATGGCGAGCAGGCCCGAATAGTGGCTTCTGGCCTCCGAATATTCGGGCACTATTAAAGACCCTATTAAAGGTGGCCCCCCCGGGCCACGGTGGCTGCTTGTGGCGGAGACAGCCCGAATATTCGGATCCGTTCGTCTGGTCTCGGGTCCTAATTTTGCCTTCGTTTTGTCTTCAGTTAAACTGAAGAATTCCCAAACAGCAGAGGTCTTCAGCATCTTGTCTTGTGTTTATTCAATTCAATTCAATTCAATTCAATTTTATTTATATAGCGTCAATTACAGTCAAATCGTCTCAAGACGCTTTACAGAACCCATATGCCTGACCCCCAGAGCAAGCCCAAAGGCGACAGTGGCAAGGAAAAACACCCTTTTAACAGGGAAGAAACCTCGAGCAGAACCCGGCTCTAAATAGGGGGGACCCATCTGCCTGCTGGCCGGGCGGGTTGAGAAGGACAGAAGAGGGCAAGGGGGAGGGATGGGAGAAGAGGGAGGGGTGAGAAAGCAAGGAAAACACAACACACATTTGAATACATGCATGACAGGATATGTGACACAGACAAAGTATAAGCTAACATTGAAAACTGACTCATAGTTTACTCTTATGATGTACGGCTCTGACATTAAACATACTCCTTATATAGCTAGCAGTAAAATTCAAACAGTATGTAAGTTAGCATAACAGTATAGTGAAGGCGATGCAGAGTTGACTCGTGGAAAAAGGGAATTGGAAGCAGAGGGCTGGTGGAAGGTCAGTAGCAGCATCCCACAGTGGACATGGTGGAGACTGGACCAGCTGGTGGAACATCGACCGCAGATCTGAAGCATCCAGCTCTGGGACCAGGGACACTCGGAGAAATAGCACAGGGGGAAACAGAGTGAATGTACTGCAATAACGGTATACATATTAAATGTAAAGGTAGATAGAGAAGGGCTCAGTGCGTCAAGAAAAGTCCCCCAGCAGCCTATAGGCCTATAGCAGCATGACTAGGGGCAGAACGAAGGGACGTCCAAGAAGGAGTCAGCTGTACAATGAAGACACAAGCCGAACCTCTGTGGGTCACCCAGTCAGCCCCAACTATAAGATTTGTCAAAAAGGAACGCTTTAAGCCTGGTCTTAAAAATAGAGAGGGTGTCTGCCTCCCGAACCCAAACTGGGAGCAGGTTCCACAGGAGAGGCGCCTGATAACTGAAGGCTCTGCCTCCCATTCTACTTTTAGAAATTCTAGGAACAACAAGTAAGCCTGCAGTTTGAGAGCGAAGAGTTCTACTAGGATAATAAGGTACTATCAGATCTTTAAGATATGATGGAGATTGGTTATTAAGAGCTTTATATGTCAGAAGAAGGATTTTAAATTCTATTCTGGATTTAACAGGAAGCCAGTGAAGAGAAGCAAGTATAGGGGAAATATGATCTCTTTTGCTAACTCCTGTCAGTACTCTCGCAGCAGCGTTTTGGATCAACTGTAGATGTTTGAGAGAGCTATTTGGACAACCCGATAATAAGGAATTGCAATAGTCAAGCCTGGAAGTAACAAAAGCATGAACTAATTTTTCTGCATCACTCTGAGACAGAATGTTCCTGATTTTTACAATATTACGCAGGTGAAAAAAGGAAGTCCTACAGACTTGCTTTATGTGTGAGTTAAAGGACATGTCCTGGTCAAAAATAACTCCAAGATTCCTCACAGTAGTACTGGAGGCCAATGTGATGCCATCCAGAGTAACTATTTGCTTTGAAAGCGAGTTTCTAAGATGTTTGGGGCCAAATACAATGACTTCAGTTTTGTCTGAATTTAGCAGTAGGAAGTTAAAAGTCATCCAGGTTTTAATGTCCTTAAGACAATCTTGCAGTCTAGCTAACTGATCAGTTTCATCTGGCTTCATAGATAAATACAAACTACAGATGAGTCTATCGGGTCACAAAAAGAGTGGTACTATCAAGATCACTTACCGCATTCCTGATGGTATCCAGGGGGAGGGTCACCCATCTCCTGGGAAGCCTTTTAAAGGAGGAACATTTGAGGCCTACCTTCCTGACAGCGATATGGTGAAGAAGCTGCTGCCCAGGCTTGAGAAAGCCTTCAGGCAGGGACTCACCTTCACCGTGACGAGCAAAGACGGCGAGGCCAAGGTCTCCTGGGACTGCATCCCCCACAAGACCAGCTTGCAGGGAGGCAAATCAGGGAACGGATACCCAGATTCTTCCTACTTGACACGCTTGTCTGAAGTCTTGACGTTAAATGGGATTGAGGATCCAGCAGCCAAGTCTCAAGAATAGGCAGGAAAATGCAGAGAAGGAATTCCAATGTTGTTTTTTGTAATATATTTTTAATCTTTACATTTAAAGCAATTTGCACTCTTTGTATTTTGATTCTAATCATGAACGAAGTGAAGCGTGACGTCAGAGTCGGCAGCAACCCGGACATTCAGGTGGCGTTTACAAACACGAACGGAGGAGCCGAGATGAGCCGAACACGACGGGATGAGCCGAAGTGGGCCGAAGGCGAAGGGAAGAGACGAGCTCCGAATATTTTCGTCTGGGGGGAGAAAGGGGTGATCACATAGACATATGTGTATATGTTATAGACATGCTGATCCGAAAAATGATCCGATTCATGACTCTTGATCCGAGGACGATCCAATCCGTGAGTTTAGTGATCCGTTGCACCCAGAACTAACAGATGCTAACCCTGAGCTAACAGACGCTAACCCAGAGCTAACAGACGCTAACCCTAACCAAGAACTAAAAGATGAACTAACAGAGATAAAAGATGCTAACTCTAACCAAGAGAGAGCCAACAGATCCTAAACTAGAGCTAACAGATGCCAATCCAGAGCTAACAGGTGTTAACTCTAACCCAGAGCTAATATATGCTAACCCTAAACCATAGCGAACAGATGCTAACCCAGAGCTAAAAGATGCTAACCCTACACCAGAGCTCACATATGCTAACCCAGAGCTAACAGACGCTATCCCACAGCTAATACATGCTAACCCAGAGCTAACAGACGCTAATCTCAGAGCTGACAGATGCTAACCGAGAGCTAACAGATGTCAACCCAGACCTAACAGATGCTAACACTAATCAAGAACTAACAGATGCTAACATAGAGATAAAAGATGCTAACTCTAACCAAGAGAGAGCCAACAGATCCTAAACTAGAGCTAACAGATGCCAATCCAGAGCTAACAGGTGTTAACTCTAACCCAGAGCTAACATATGCTAACCCTAAACCATAAGGAACAGATGCTAACCCAGAGCTAAAAGATGCTAACCCTACACCAGAGCTAACAGATGCTAACTGTAACCACTGGGATTAAACATTAAGAGAAACTCTCAGAAGTTCTTCCAGCAGACTAAACTTTCCCTGGTTAAGGTCTAAAAGTAGCTAACAGACGCTAAACCAGAGCTAACAGATGCTAACCCAGAGCTAACAGGTCTAACAGCTGTTTTCAGGGATGTGGATCTGCTTTCAGGTATTCGTGCTCCTCCTAGTATTTCCCTCCTCAAGCTTCATATCAGAGTCCTTCTTGCTCAGGTCGACATGTCGCTGCCTGCTGAGCTTCTTTCAGCTCAGGACTCTCAAGACCTCGACCTGGACTGCTGTCTCTACCTGAACTGCTGTCTTTATTGTTTCCTGTGAAGTCGGTCCAGAACTCCACTCCTACAGATGTCTGATGAACCAAACATTTCTGCTGGACAGAGGAACTCCAGTCCAGACAGCCTGTTTAGGACGTCATGTACGGACATCATGCTCGGACGTCATGCTTGGACATTATAAGACATCCAGATCCAGCTAGATTCTGTCTGTGTGTGAAATAGACCTGGAATTTAAATAACTTATATTAACGTTTCTTATCACATTTAATCAGAATGGAGGGAAATAAAATAAAGACTTTGCTGTCAGATGAAGTGGACATCCTGTCGTCGTCTTTTAATAACTTCCACAGATGGAACCAGCATCAGCAGGACGCTCCACCTGTAAACTCCCATCCAAACGTGTATTTTAAGCCTTGACAGCTCAACAAATATAAATATCCTTTCTGTATTTCTGCTGTCAACCGACTGTGAAACCAGCAGTTGATTTATGAAACAAACAGGATCTGAAATGAAACCGCTTTTGGTTGATCGATGTCAGTTAAACCCCAGCAAAGTCAAACTAAAAAAATAAAAGCTTCTGGTCTGAAGACAGTGATGTGGAAAGCTGCGTTTATACACACCGCTGGCTTCAGTTAATTATTAAACTGCTGGTCAGATATGAGGCTTTCACTGAGCAGCAACTGGCTGAAATGTTGACAGATGTCTGAAGAGTTAATCAACTGTGGGATATCTCCGTCTGTCCTTTAGGTTTACCTTTCTGCTCAGCCTTGGTGACAAACTTCTCATCTTTCTTTAAAGATTTCTGTACCTCTAACAAGGATCACAGAAAACTAGAATTCTGGTCAGGTAAACCAGAACACTTTTATTTTTAGAGACCAACCACTGTCATAGTTATGATTTTTATTATTATATAATTGATATATTTTATGTTATGAAAACCAAAGAACTGAAACTTTAAGTGAATATAGGTCAAAGTTGAGAATTATTCAGAACTGCAGTAAAGACTCACTGATAGATTACTAAACTACTCTGACTTCCAAAAACAGGTTTATTTCAGTCATTTGTTGATTCCAGCTTTAGAGATGTGAACCTTTGATGCTTTTCTTTGCTCTGTCTGAAAGTAAAGCGAATCTCTTTTGTTTTTTGTGCTGAGGATGAAGATATATGAAGCCTACACTTATTTAATTACTTTTAATTACTTAATGTGTGGGCAATTCCAACAGGCTCTCTTCATAATTAAAGAGCATCAATTAAGAAAACCATGAATAAAATAACTTGCTGATAGTTATTAGGTGCTGCCCTGTCTGCCCCCCACACACCTTTTAATGACTTAAATGACTAGTGGTGCCACAAAGACTATTTTTAATCTATTTCAGTTGAAGGTTTAGTAGAATATTTAGAAGCTGAAGAAAACATTAGAACCTGTCAGACTAATGAACACCCACAGTGGTTTTTCTTCTTCTAGAATAGCTCCATTTTCTCTTTAGCTGCTTGTGTTATTATGGTCTGCCTTCGAGTACAAACCAACTTTCTGGTTTCTGATCATCTAAAGTCCTTCTATACTTAAAAAGGCTTTTATCCTGGGAAACTTTTACACTAAAGTGAGTTCAGTTGTTGGAGTTGATCACAGCTGATGACACGATGCAGCGACTAAACACCGATAAAAACATACATGTTTACTATTTATTCATTTAGGAAAACATGTAAAAACTATCCACATCATTTATTATATCCACAAAGAACACCATCAGAGACTCGGTGAAAACAACTAAACCTTCCAGAATCCTTTTTCACCAAACCATCACAGACTGCCAACAAGAATTAAAAAGAAAATGTCAAGGGAGTTTAAAGATGCTGACATCTCAAAGCATTTCTCCCTTAGGGTTTCCATCAATTCTCTGGATAAAAGAACATCCGTGAATCACATTAGTTCTAAACCTCAGATATTCAGAATCCAGGTGTGAACGTCGTTTCTGTTGGCAGCTAATGAAGCTGCACTCATCAGCTCCACCTGGCTTTTTGTGCCTGCAGTGAAGCATTTTATCTTCAAACGCAGCATTTAAAAACACCGCAAACATGTTCAGGAGCGTCGTCTTCACTAACCGGTTCACATCTGAGAGGGCAGAGTTTGTGTTTAACTCATTAGTAGCTGTAATAAAGGTTTCCCTCAGTAAGACGTGTGAAAGAGGTCATCAGAACCCAGCAGGAGAAGCCAAATCAGCCCATCCCTAAACTGACTGCTGCAAGGGACAGATAGCAGATAAGAAGATGAGTGTCCAGCCCTGTTGGTCTCAAAGTTCAACTCTTAACTGAAGAAACCAGATAGAGGACGTTTGACCAATCAGAGGAATGAGGGACAAAACATTCAGCGTTTTCCTGCGTTGAACAGAACAGTAAGAAGTTCCAGGTCTGCACTGAGCAGACGTTTGGTTTGACCATGTCTCTGTGGGTGTTTCCACCCGATGGTCTATGTGGTCTATCAGGAAGGTGTTGTAAAGAAGAGCTTCTACTGTTTCCTTCCTGAGTCATGCTGGTCTAGAAAGAGTTTAACCAAAACAAACTGAACGACTGTTCTCAAAAAGGAAGGACTTACTGCTTGTCTTGGTCTTGTGTTATTATAAACTACACACTTCGTGCATTTTTCATTGTGTTCTAATGTTTAATAGATCAAAACTACATCAATATATGATCCAATAATTAAAATAAAAACCCGTGTAAACAAACAGGTTGAAGGTTTGAGCTTACTCTGCTTTTATACTGTGCTCTGTGTACAGTGGTGCTGCTAATAAAAGTACAGTAATTAGAAACAAGTTAGTTTAAATCAGTGACATTCAGAGGACAGCCCTGTTCTCCTTGAACTACTTTCTGATGGTCTACTTCTGGAAATCCACAGTGGAGGATGGCGTGATGAGCCACTCATACCATGCTATAAATGAAATACTGTCCAGAGATTCTGTATAAATAAATGTTCCATAAACGCAGAGTGAAGATATCCGACAGGAATCTTTGGATACACGAACCAGCCGATCATTACGGGTGTTCCTCATCAAGAAGATTATTACAGAACATATTCTGGGATGTGTATTCCAGTATGCACTAGAAGTGACTCATTTTAACTGAACTACTGTTGAGTCTGAATCATGCTTTATAACAAACTCCATCATTTTGCTGCTATAATTTAAGCTCATCATGCACCTGTGTAGGCTGCAGCTATCAGAGGATGTTCCTACTGGACAGGAGGGCATCAGAGGGTGTTCCTACTGGACAGGAGGGCATCAGAGGGTGTTCCTACTGGACAGGAGGGCATCAGAGGGTGTTCCTACTGGACAGGAGGGCATCAGAGGGTGTTCCTACTGGACAGGAGGGCATCAGAGGGTGTTCCTACTGGACAGGAGGGCATCAGAGGGTGTTCCTACTGGACAGGAGGGCATCAGAGAATGCTTCTACTGGACAGGAGGGCATCAGAGGGTGTTTCTACTGGACAGGAGGGCATCAGAGGGTGTTTCTACTGGACAGGAGGGCATCAGAGGACCTTTCTACTGGACAGGAGGGCATCAGAGGGTGTTTCTACTGGACAGGAGGGCATCAGAGGACCTTTCTACTGGACAGGAGGGCATCAGAGGGTGTTCCTACTGGACAGGAGGGCATCAGAGGATGTTTCTACTGGACAGGAGGGCATCAGAGGGTGTTCCTACTGGACAGGACAAGGTATCTGCAGGTTTCAGCAAGTCAAATTTAAGACTTTTTAAGACCTTTTTAATGCCGTCTTGAATGAAATTTAAGACTGAAATTAAAAAAAAAAAAATCCTATAAATACAAGCGATGGTTAGGGATCCCGCTGTACTAGAACCTCAATGACAATCATTCAAGTTTACTTATTGTCAGTTTATTAAACAAACTGATAATCAATACAAAACACTGCTTTGGCAACGAGACTTGGCGTGAGAAAAAGCACATTGCATTTGGTCAAACACATAAAATTACAAGTGCAATAACAGTACTATATGTCAACAACAAAACACTGAACACACACTCATACTGAGCCTCAGCTGAGCTTCAGCTGGCTGTTCTCAATCACCAGTTCTGCCTCTACTTTTTTCAGCTCACTCATTTTTTCTTTATATCTCTTCCTGAGGACGTCTGACTTGGTGATGAGCTGAGCCATTAAAGTGCCAGACTTCCCTTCCGCTTGATCAGCAAACATGTCTGCATCTTTCTCCAGACTCTCACATACATCCAGGAGAGTTTTCTTCTTTTTTTTTAAGCTCAGTGATGTGGTCTTCTGCAGCTTTTCTCTTCTGCATTTGTTCAGCGCTTTGCCTTTTCCTCCTCTCCAGTTCAAGGTGCTCTCTGTATTTTGACCTTGCTGATCCCACTGAGGTCAGCAGCTCCTTAGTGAGAGGGACACTGGCAACCCCCCCACAAACCGCAACATAGTCACAAACCAGTCTCTGGGCGACAACAGTGTCTTCCTTCAGGTTAACAGTCTCTACTTCCTTGTTGCTGTCCCACCAAAGATAACCGTCAGGTCAGTACTGCTAGCACCGGCGGTAGCGGCACCGGTTGTTGCTAGCTGAGGCGCTGGACCCACACAAAAATGAGAGATGCCTGACGTTTGTTTTTGGCTCTCTGTCGCCATTTTATGCTTAGCGCCCTGCATGTGCAATTCGACTGCTTTAATTCCCATGGTGCCGAATTTTAAATTCTTCTTGCAAAGAATGCACATGGCCTCCTCGAGATTGACAACAGGTTTCAACCAGCTTTGAAACCGACTGTCCTCCAGCCAACACTGCTTAAACTTGCACTTCCCCATCCTAACTGACCAGTGACGCGAGGAAGAAAGGAAAGGAGTCTGCGCGCGACTGAAATAAAACTTCCGGCGCAACTTTTACGTTACTCAAAGTCCCCCTGAGTAAAAAAAACAGACCCGACAATTTAAGATCACCGACTACTGCATTTAAGGAATTTCTAATGAATGTAAGACTTTTTAATGCCTTAATTTTAGATACATGAATTTAAGACTTTTTAATACTTTTTAAGGATCCGCGGGTACCGTGCAGGAGAACATCTGAGGACCTTTCTACTGGACAGGAGGACATCTGAGGACCTTTCTACTGGACAGGAGGACATATCTACTGGACAGGAGGACATCTGAGGACCTATCTACTGGACAGGAGGACATATCTACTGGACAGGAGGACATCTGAGGACCTTTCTACTGGACAGGAGGACATCTGAGGACCTATCTACTGGACAGGAGGACATATCTACTGGACAGGAGGACATCTGAGGACCTTTCTACTGGACAGGAGGACATCTGAGGACCTTTCTACTGGACAGGAGGACATCTGAGGACCTTTCTACTGGACAGGAGGACATCTGAGGATCTTTCTACTGGACAGGAGGACATCTGAGGACCTTTCTACTGGACAGGAGAACATCTGAGGATGTTTCTAATGGACAGGAGGATATCTGAGGATCTTTCTACTGGACAGGAGGATATCTGAGGACGCTATGAGGGAATGTGGGTCTAATAGCGGCGTGGTGTGAAGAGAAGAGCTCCATAAATAGAAACCTGATGGCAGCGAGGGTCTGAGTTGGAGTCTGCCCACCAAATATCGACAGTCCACAACAGGCTGAAGGTCCCAGTATTTCTGTAGAGCTTCTCCCAGACACCTGGGATGGACTGAAGACTGATGGTGGGTTCATGAACACAGAACAAGGTCTAGACCGGAGACTCAATGGGAGAGATTCAGATTATTTACTAAATGACCACAGAATAAAGCCTCTAAACTACATGAAGGCCTGGACTCCTCCATCCAACAAGCGTTTATCCAGAACAACAAACTAACCCGATGACTTGTTCTAAATGAACAGTGCTGAGGTGGAAAAAGAGAAACTGCTTCGGCTGACAATAACACCGCCACACACACTTAAAATAGAAAGGAATCTCTCATTATCAACAAATACTTGTCACTGCGACTCCACAGGCCGAGGATCTCAACTGACACTCG
Source organism: Acanthochromis polyacanthus (assembly GCF_021347895.1). Classification (NCBI taxonomy): domain Eukaryota; kingdom Metazoa; phylum Chordata; class Actinopteri; family Pomacentridae; genus Acanthochromis; species Acanthochromis polyacanthus. Next base: position 397,481 of record NC_067127.1, on the reverse strand, counting down.
GCATGATCTAAAGTTACAGACGTGTGGACTGAAGACACACATGGACGTATGATGCAAACACGTGTAATCTGATTGGATGTTGTAGGATGGCAGCAGAACTGGATTTAACAGACCAGTCCCTCAACATCAACTTCATTAATTATCCAAGTAAAACCTAAAGGCTCTCAGTTATCAGCTGCCTTTCACTGTTTTACATCTTAGTAAAGTGAAATAATTCATCTATTTACTGTCCCCTTCTGTCCCCGTTAGCCACTCAGAATAAACTACAACCTTCAGTCTGCAGAACTAAAACTAAAACCTACTCATTGTTACCCCTCTAGTGCATCTGTTGTTAATTTTATGAACACCAAAGCAGCTGAAACTGACTAAAAACACCCTCTTTTACTTACTTGACCAGATCAGTATCCCACATGTTTGACTGACTTGAGGCAATACTTGGATTAAAAAGTGTTCCTTTAATTTTTTTGAGCAGTGTACTATCAGTTTATTTTAACAAATGTTGGGTTCATCAGCATGATACAGCTGGATTCTAGATTCAATCATTTAGATTATTGTAATTTATTTGTGTGAAAAAACAGCAACAGAACCTTTATTTGTTGACTGAAACAGTTCCTTCCATTATCGATGAACATATTGATCATCAGGATTCATGCTCAGCTGTTTGGAGCTGGTTGAGGGAAGTTAGACAAACTAATCAGTGCTAGAAATCAAAACGTTGAGCTAAAAGCTGCTTAAAGCTCAGTGGAACTGCTGGTTCTAGTGATCGAACACACCGTTAGTATGGACATTAGTACTAATTAACACTAAATAGGTCTATATTTTAGTGTTTTTATTCTTTTTACAACTCCCAATTTATAATTATCATTATTATTATCTTTATTATTTTATTTAATTTTTTATTTATTTATCTTTTATTCTGTTTCAGTTTATTTTACTATATATTTAATTGAATTTATTTACTTATTTATTTTACTGATCTACTTATGGATTTATTTTATTCATTTATTTTTATTTATTTATTTTACACTTTAACCTCCAGTGTTTACCCATTTTAAACCTTTAAGATGGCGTTTCCTCAGTACGTACTGGGTATAACAATGTCGCTGATTTATTATTGTCTTTTATTTATGTTGCTTTTTAACAATACAGTCTATGGATTGCGGGGTGGGTGGGTTCGGGGCGGGGTGGGGTGGATTTGGGTCATAATTTCTTTTATTTTAATTATTTGTCTGTTTGTAAAGCACTTTGTGCTTCAACTGCTGCATGAAAAGTGCTATATAAATAAAGATTATTGTTATTATTATTTATTAGTGCTTCTGTTTATTACCAACATTTTGGTAATAAACTTCCACTTTTCTTCTCAGACTAGGAAGCTAATAGCTTAAATTTAAATACTATATATTGTCTGTATTTTACCAGGAGACAGACAGAGTTTAATCTTAGGCAACAAACAGATGTACTGACAAACAGCCTCCAGCTGCAGTGAATGTAGTTTTCCCAGCTTTTCAGCAGAAAAAGGCCAAATTAAGACTGTAATACACAAAACTAAACTACAGGAGATTACTTTGACAGATATGAGTTCAGTGGAAATGGTCATTTTTGTCCCATTTGATTTGAACTGATAAAATAAGACAAAATGTTTGCCGACGTCTGCACCAACCTGGAGGATAAGATCATCTCTATAGCACCACAACAATTCATTTTAATGGTGTTTTTAACACATTTGTGCTCCATCTACTTACAGACAGCAGAAGGAAAAGTAAAGATATTAGCAAGAGAATCAGTCTCAGGATGTTGCACAAAAAAAAAAAAAACTACAGCAAAAACAACAACAGCACACAAGACAACATCCCAAACAGCCTGAAGATGAAAAGGTGAAGCGTGGCGGTCTATGAAGGAAATAAACCCTCAGACAGAGCGTCTTTGTTTACAGCAGTAAAGCAGAAACACTAATGCAGGAGGAAGCCAACAGTCTCATTAAGCTGTTCAAGGGATGGAGGCAGCTCAGCAGAAAGAGGATGAAGCTGCTCATTCAGTACTTTACTAAAACAATAGTATAATATATTAATATTTTTAAAGTATGCAAGTTCTGCTTGAGTTTTGTTCAATAACTCTACAGGAAAACATTTCAGTTTTTGCTGCTAACCCACCCTTCTTTGGTTTTCCTGATAATCACTTTATAAAGTTAACACAGAAACACCCTCCTCACCATCATCTGCTTCTTCCAGTCTTTAATGAGCTCAACATGACTCCATTTATAACTGAAGGATCACTGTGGAGCAGTTATCGTTTTGTGCTCTTCATTCCAAATAAGCGCCAAATCCATTAGGATATTGTAATTATACTTTTTAAAGTGCATCAAGTGTGCGTGTGTTTATGTAATGATGTCAGGGAGAAAGTTCATAACTCAAACATTATGAAACTTGTAGCCCTGGATGACCTTCTCTTCCCTGAACATGAACATCTCTCTTTAATAATGAATTACTGCCTGAAAGGATTTCACATGCGGAAACGAATTAAGAAAGTCTGATTGGTTCCTGTGCAAACATCAGAGAGCTGGTACATCCGGGTTTGGATCATGAACTGTAAATGAATAAATGAGTGAGAACACATCCTGAGGAACCGAGGAAGGAAGAGGGTCTGAAGAGCAGAGACAACGGTCCAGACAAGGAGCAGTAATGAGTCCAAGCTTCAAATAATAAGGACTGATGTCTGTCAGAAAGTAGCTCCAACAGGAAGATTCAGCGTCTTTGCTGCTTTATTTCAAAGTGTCACACTGTTGGTAACCAGCTGGTTCCTTTGTGGCGGTGCGGTGTCCTCATGCACGTCTTGCCTCGTGCACGTCTGGCCTCACGTTACCCAACTCCAAACACTCATATCCTGTTGCCAAAGCTCAGAGCTCCAGACTGTTTTCATATGTGAGAAACAGTTCACGGAAGGGAGTGACGAAACCTTCAAACATGTTTCCACCATCAGAACTTAACTTCTGTCCATCGCTTCTGATTTACTGACTCCAGTAGACCTTCTACCAGCCCCATGGCTTCCACTTATTTAGATCAATAAAAGACAAAAGAATCCCATAAGAAAACACAACAACAAAATAACAACACAACATTGGCACTGATAAACACATAGCTAAGTTTTCCATGTTTTTTTAAAAGCACATCCTCAGATTTCAGACTCTTAAAGGTAGAATTTACTGCTGCTTTTCTCCACAGGTTTTACCAGCCATCATCCTCACACCATGAAAATTTCAGGAAAAATGGTTAAAAATAATAATCTGCAAATTAAACATGTAAAACACACACTGGATGTTCTGAAGAAGACGACGACACTTCCTGGCAGTCTGACGTAGCCCATATTAACAACTACATTAATACCGAGCTGTTGTCGTCATGAAAACTAGCGGTGTTTAGTATTACTTCCTAAAAATGCTGAATGGGAAAAACTGAAATGTGTTCAAAGTGGAGAAACTAAAGCAGAACAGCAGTTAAACATTCAGTTACTGGCTGTGAGAAAGAAATATATCCTCATTCACAAAAGTATTTTAAGGTTAATGCTGTCTCATTGTGCTCTCAGTGGATCCTTGTTCCATAGCTGTGTTTAATACCTGTGCACTTCCTTTCCCCTCATCAACTGTTCCCAGAGCTAATTAACTACGAGCTACATTTCCTTTCCATTCATTCTGGCAGCAAAGGAAGCAACAACACTGACTCACTGATGAAAGAAACAGCACCCCTCGGCATCCCATAATCTCTCATCTATGCCCAAACTTGAACACAACCAGACAAAGATCGCAAACACACCATGGAGACAATCACAGTGTTGAATGCTTCTGTCCGGTGAGGTGAGTCATTGTGGCTCTGATGGGCGACTTTTAGGTTTAAGATTAAAGACGCTGCGACAAGAATCGAGTGAAAATGTTCTGTAGGACCAGTTCAGTAGAACATACTGGTGTTACTGGGTTAGATGGTGGTACATACTCTACTTATTTAAGCTCACAGACCAGATGTGTGTCGCTGTCCTAAACAAATGTGGTCTTCTGCGTGCCAGATTCATGCCAGGTAGTGTTTACAGAAAAGCTGTTGAGTGTGGCTATTACTGGCATCAGCTTATTGTTTTCCATCACATTAATGTCTCTAAAATCCACTCATGTATTTGCCAAAGTCAGACAGCAGCGGACTGCAAAATGAGTGTATTATGGATTATTTGTGTCTGGAAGCTGTTCTAATGGAGCCTTCAATAGAAGCTGCTATGACCTGGTCAGAACTCTCAGATTGGATTTCTTAAAGAGTGTAAATCTATGAGAAAACCCTCTTTTAAAATCAGACTGGATCAACCCTTCAAGGACAAAGATTTAGACCTTGGAGTATAATTTCAGTGTCTTGTCATAGAACTGATCCCGTGGAGATCTTTGTGACATTTTCCTGAGGAATTACTGCTAAAGATGCTGAATTAAACAGGCAGATCTAGTTCTTTATAGATCTGCCACCGTGGATTCTAAATATTCTGGATTTTCCTACAGCTAAGAAGCTTTCTGGAACAGTGTGTTAAATAATGATGGAACATAAACTGCATCTGTAGTCTGAACCAGGGAAACTGAAACCACAAACCTGCCAACCTGGGAAACAGCCTTTGATTCCTACACATTTTTCTGTCATCGACACACTCAGAGGAAGACGTCTGCATGTTTAAAGACATGTAGAAACTGAAACCGGCTTGTTGTGGTTCCTGGGCAGTTAGAACATTGAGAGTCTCAATTTGAGACATGATCCTTTTAGTCAAACTGCTGGTTGGACGGAACAGAACGGGACGAGGAGGACGGAACAGTAACCAGGACTGTTTCACAGGACAGTAGTCATGGTTGTGTGCTCCATATGGTGTTCAGCTAGGATCTATAGATCCCTGAATACCAGAGATATCAGTCATAGCATTCTAGCAAACCATGGTACCAAAATTAGAATTCTTCAGCTCATTTCTTTATCCATGATAATTTCCTGCAGCTCTGTGGTAACATATCCAGGATAAGAAACAGAGAACTTCTAGAATAGAGAGATTCTGATGAAGAATCAAGATTTGTTCCCATTCTCTGACAGAATGGGAAGTCAGGAGTTCACAGACTGCCAGAGGTGAATTCCTGTTTGTTTGTTTTTTACTTTTTAAACCCAGCAGCAGGTTTTGGGTTTCAGAGTTGAAAAAATGATGAAATATGAGTCAAGGTGAAGGTGAACTGCCAAAGTCCAATACTGCAAATATAAATAAGAGGAATGGATGTGTGGAAGAAAGAAGAAAGAAGAACCACCAGCTGGACTGAGCTATGATGGTGAATAATCAAAGTGGGTTATTTTCTGGAACGGTTGGCCTGATGCTAGCTCTGAGCTAACCACACGATCTGACACTTTCTGTAGCCTTCTGGTCTGCTGCAGATATTTTCTGTTGTTCTGTACAGTAAAGCTGCAGGTAATGAGGCGAGCTTCATGACGGTAAAGAGCTCAGGTGTACTCAGGTGTGCAGCCAGGTAAACACATTCAAAACCCTGGCTGATAGATATTTTACTAATCCCGAGGGAAAGATGGCTGAAGATGTAAATTAGCCCCGTTAGTGTCAGTCTGTCTAAACAGGGCAGGTTTCTGTGTTAACAGAACACAGATCTAATGGAAACCCATAATTAGCAGCTCCTCTGAGAAGAAGGCTGGAGAGAAGCCAGATCACATGTTCAGCAGTACTTGGACTAATTTACTTTACTTTTTATTCCTCCACTATCCACCAAAGTTACCCACATCTTTGACGTGTGTGTTCTTGAACAAACTAAATGTTCTAGAAGGAATCATTCAGTAGGTGGTCCTTGGTCAGAGTTAGGGTTAATTCATCCATTAATTCACTCTCATGGAGGAAACCGGTGGTTTATCAGACCACAGGAGACGATAAGAGGAGCAGTAAAACGTAAAAGGTTTGATCTGATCAACAGGTTTTCCTGTGAGCTTCCACTGCTTGTTGTTGTACAGACGTCTGAAGGAAAGCACTCTACACGAGATGCAGGGAAAGATTGGATGTAATGTAGAGTGCTGCTTTTCCTGAGTGGTTTAAGTGTCCTTGGAGACAAACAAAGATTCCAGTTAGTCCATTTGGAAAACACAAACTAATCTTTCTCATGTCTAAAATGGAGAAAAGATCATAAAATGCGGTGGCAGCGGTTAATGTTCAGGAAATGTAAACCCTACAACTGCAGCATTCAGCCTCCAGATGTTCTCTTCTTCTACTCCAAACTGAATGAAGGTCATTCTTATTTTATCTGATTCATCTCAAAGGTTAGTGTACTACTGTATGGAGGAATACAGGCAGGATGACATCAGCACGGCGTCAGTATCAGCTGATAAAGAACAGAAGAAACTGAACTTCCCTCTGGGGATTATTAAGATCTGTCTGAAGGTCCAGAATGGTCCCTGACAGCAGATACAGCTGATCTTTAATGATCTGATGTCTGAACATGTCGATGACCTTCTGCTGATCTAAGAGTCTAAACCAGCTGCAGTCTGATTAATTACTCATATGCGTTTCCAAACACAGAGACACGGAGAATGATCGATAGGATAAAACAGCACACTGTGGACTTTTCTACCTGTCAGACAGGTGAGCAGTCACATCAGTTAGATGTTATTTGTATAAATTATAGCCTTATATATTATAATATAATTATCACATGTACCATGACTACCTTCAGCAGTACCACGGTGTCTGAATGTCAGATTAACTCACTGATGAAGCAGCAGGGTTAAATAACATGGCTATCTCCATGGTAACAGCAGACATAATAATAAAATATAATATCCTAATTCCAATAGTATAATGATAATATTCTAATTCCAGAGGAGAGACTGGATGCTTCATCAACCCTCTGTCAGATATCAGTATTTTATACTGCAGTAGAATCTGTTTAATATCAGTATTTATGTGTAAAATCTGAGTATCCACACATGGCAGAATCAGTAAGTTTAATATTATTTCTCTACTGACAATCCTTACATATTTCTACTGTCCTCTTAGCTAGCAACACAATAAACTCTATGTCTAATGGTGGTGAGCAGAGGCACACTCCTCATTATTAATCAGTCTGAGCTTATTCTGCATTAATTTACCATCATCTGCTTCTAAAAGTCCGACGTCTGGATGTAATTTAGCCCCATTTAATTTATCAGGAATCCTGAAACTCTCCCTGGTCTGGATGAAAGATCCTCATCCAAAGTGTGGTTTGGACGTTTCTGTTTAAACTTAGCGAGGCTACAGCGCCGACACTCGACCCAGAAACTCTGGAAAATGTGGCTCATGTGATTAAAAACTTCAATCTAGGAGAGAATACCAGCATCGGAGAAGACGATGGAAGAGACGACTACTTAGGATAGCAGGTTATCCTGGTTTTCTCTGGGTAAAATAAAGGTTTCTACTAATAAAAGGCAGCAAACTGTTCAGTATTTATCCAGTTCTCAACTGGATGTTAACTCCACACACACCTCATCAGTTTGGTTACCATGGTTCCATGAACATCTGTCTCTACGGTTCCATGAACATCTGGTGTAACATGGTGAATGTTTACACCAAACGGTGGATTGTTGTCATCACTCATTCATGTTAATACTCTGTTTAGTCTCATTAATGGAAACCAGCTACAGCTTCTGGGAGACCAAACGCGACTCCAGACTCCGTTTGTTGGTCGGGACTTAAAGACATTTGATTTCTGCTCTCCTTTACATCTGACAACCTGGAACTGGAGAATTAAAGTGTTTTTTGTTTCACCTGAGGGACTAAATTCATCCAAGCTAATTGATTTAGCATTTTATTGTTGTTTATTAACTGTGGGATCATAAAAGCTTCAGTCAGGAGAGAATATCCGGCATCAGAAGACAGACGGAAGAGGAAAAGCAGGAAAGAATGGCTTCTTTGTCTGGAATAGCAGGTTTTCCTGGTTTTCTTTGCGTAAAATAACGGTTTATACTAATAAAAAGTAGCAAACTGTTCAGAATTTATCCATTTATCTCCTTCAAACATCAGAGTAACTCCAAAGATATTTCATGTGTTTGTGTCCATCTGGTTTCATGAACATCTGGAAGTCTGTGGTTCATGTTTACTTCCAACCAAATGGACTGTTTTCATCCCTCATTCATCCTATATTTATTTTTAATTGCATTTTTTTAAAGCTTTATGTTTAGTTTTAATTCTGAAAAACCTTTTTAGAACTTCCTGAAGTGTCTTTTGTCAGAAACGTCAGAGATCCTAATCTGCTCACATTCACATCTGAGAAACTGAAACAGGACAATTAACGTGTTTCTGTTTTATTTGAGAGACTAAATCTATCAAAGAGAATTACTTTAGCATTTTTAAAGAGTAGTTAAAGTGCTGTAGAATGGAGTGGTTCGAGTTAGTGGCTGCTGGAGCTAGGACTGGCTTCCTGCCGTGGTTTTGTTTGTTTCTGAGTTTAAATGGAGGTAAACAGCTGGTTCTGAGCATTAACTCCAGTTTTCAGAGCCTTAAAGGTGACTAACCTGCTTAGTTCCTCAGCAGTCTGACTCAAACTCCTCCGGTTCCGCTTCAACTCCTCCAGTCGTCCCCGTTCGGCCCAAAGTCACCGGAACTAAGGCGGAGAAATGAAATAAATCCTCGGGAGAGAGTTTACTCCGCGGCTCGTCGTGTTTTCCGTCCCGTTTTCACTCCACGGACGACCGAAGACCGCCGCTTCAAGGACCGACCACTAATTTCAACGGCTGCGCGGGCACGTCGCCGACGGGGCTGTTCTGGGAGGAGCCACCCCTCCCTACTCTGTCACTCCCACATGTGTGCGCGCTTCCACATAGACGTTTATAGACAGGCGCGCAGCCGAAATATGCTCAGGAGGTTTAGTGTGACCTGAAGAACCGGTTAGTAAACCTAAAGTGGAGGCTTCAGGTTCTTCTGGGTTCCAGATCTCCAGCTGGTCCTCCTCAGGGAAACACTGGAAACCAGTCTGCTCATAAATAATCATCTTCAGGGTCACATGAGATTAGAATGAGCAGAAACATTCTGAAAGTGGTGTTTTCATTTGTTCCTCTTTGATTTGTTCTCTGTGACCCCATAAAGCTGTGGAGTCTGGTTGCACTGTAAAATAGCAAATCACCATTTTTATACAGAAATTACAACTTTAATACTGATTTTTTTTCTGTAGATTTAAAGTTTAAGCCTGATTTGTTTTTTCATAATCAACATATAAATTTATCATATTTTCAAAAAGATTTAACATTTTCAGGTCTTAATACATATAAATTTTCTTTCAATTGCTAAAAAACAAAACAATTGTTGGACCATCTGAATTAAACTTTACAATGACCAGCAATTTTTGCAGATTTGCTGAAACTAGTGCACTATTTTAAAGGGTGTATAAGTATAGTTATAAATTAATATAATTATTAATAAACATTCAGTTGATTAAAACCAGTACTTTATGCCAGCTACAGCTCACATACACTTTTTATGTCAAAGAGCCATAAAATCAGAAAGTTATGAGGCACTGATGGTTATATTGTAACATTTTAATAGCAGCAAATATGTAAATTTACTGAATGCATTGGAAAAATAACATACAGAAGCAGCAGTATTTGTTCCACTAGTGCTACTGTAAGAAGGCAGAATGAATCATTGTATGAATATTTTCACACTCAATCATGCAATAATTACATGAAATGACGTTGTGGACAGAGAATGATCTTCTTTCCGTCATTAGCTCCAGTCCTCCAGGGAGAAACTGTCACAGACGGGGAGTCGCCTCATTTTTCTCTCAGATTATCACTGTTCTTGGAAACTCAACACCTGCTGTGGGTTCAGGTTAATTGTGTACATTAGAGCCCTTCTGCCAATCAGAACAGGCCGTTTAGCAGGGCTAATGTCGCTAACGAGACGTGAAGGAGGCCTCCAGGACTCAGGTGTCTGCTGGTCTCCGGTGAGCCATTGTCCGTTGCGTTTCTGATCCTTCAGCTGATGTTGGAACTACTAGAAGCTGCTCAGGTTTAATCAAACACCAGCTGCTGTTAACGAGGTTCAGGAGGAACTAAAGGCTCTGATGACAGACAGACAGACATTTATCATTGTTTCTAGGATGCTCCGTTTCCTCGCTTCGCTCACAGCAGGAAGACTTTAAACCTCGGCTGGAACTGGATTCGAAATGATGATTTGACTGATGAGGAGCTCTGTTAGTGGAAAAGGAGAGGACTTCACCCAAACAAAACATTCATGCTACAGATGTCAGTATATTATCCAGTTAGATCCAGGAACCCATTCAGATTTTGCAGTAATTTTAAATGTGGCCAGATAATCAGATAAACCAGGTTGGCAGGAAACAGACAGAGCAGGAACAGGTGGAATCCAGGCTAGAAAGAAGTAAAAACACAATAACCACAAGTTCCAGAATCTCAAGGGCTGGACAGAACGGTGCAGGGAACTGACTACTGATTGTTCACGGTCTGACGACAGGTGGTGAGTGGCGTCTGATTTTATTGCAGCAGGAATGGGTCTTGATTGGACGAGCTCCACCTGCTCCTGCCTCGGCTGGTGCTGATTACTGATCAGGATCACCTGCCGAGCACACCTAGGAAAAACAGAAAGCTCCTATAAGTCCTAAACTAAACCTACTGCCAAACTTAAAGTTCCTCTCTGGTCATGACTAAACTCCTAAAAACACTGGATGAACTGCAGCTTTGTGTCAGCAGTTATATCTGAGCACAGAGGGACTCACAGAGAACCGGATACCTGGAGAATTTAGAACTTTACACTGTAAAAACACTGTATGGATCAAATTACCTACAAGTCCAGTAGGGACGACTAAGTTAATGTTAATGTGTGTGTGTGTAAAGTGTGGATGACTGAGAATCTCCTCGTAAGGTCTCTCCTCTAAACAATAAGAATTTTCAACTGTGTGTCAGAATTCATGGACTTTGGTGGAAATTGACTGTGTAATCGACACACATTCCACTGAGGACACGTGGGCGTAGAAAACATGATCTGGCCTCATTTCTTCCTCTACAACATGCAGATACATGATGCCACTGCTCCACTCTCTGCTTCTACCTCTTCCTAGAAAACTACAGCTCAGCTACTATTTTCAATCCCAAGTTCAGGTCTTAAACAGCCCAAAATGTTCTCCCTCCGATGGTTCAAAACTGAAACTGGTCCTTGCAAAGATAACCTATACATCCAAGATAAGTCTTATCATCCCTACAAAATTCAACAGAACTTCCTCTCATGAGCAGTTTATGGAATATGATCACCTGAACTGTCTACTGTTGATATGAGGACCGTTATTGTTTCAGTGTGTTCTTTAATGGTCATAAATCCAGAAAAGAAAGACAACTGCACAATCCCCATCACTGGAAATCAATTAAAAATGAATGTAGAAGCAGTGAACCTTCTGGCCCAGGTGACAACCTTCAACTACTTCTCAGAAGTTATAAAATGAACTGAAGCAATGGAAAGTTTCACAGAACTGTTTATATTACCTAACAATGACCTTTATCTCATTGTTAAACTCAGCCTACAGCAATAACTGATAAATGACAGATTACTGATGAGGTTCATCATTAGAAACAGTGCTCAGATACATTTTTTAACTGTTGTGTTAAACTGTTTAGTGATGTTTTCAGCTGGAACCTTTCTTCTGAATGGTCTGACCCACTTTCTGGAGGTTTTGAGAAAAATGGGTTCAAAGTTTTGTGTTTTCAAAAATGGTCTAACATTGGAAGTGCCGCTGTAAGTTAGAGGACTGAATCTGAACCATAAATATTACAGAAATCATCTTAAACTCTCTTCTGATTTTCTTTAGGTTAGACCTCTCTGCTTTTAGTTCCCAGAATGATTTTCTTAAATGCAGGATGAAAGGGTTAGGATTCCAAGGGAAAAATCCTTAAAATGTCCTTTAAACTTCAGACTAACATGTTTTCTTTCAAACATCAGTAGAACTTGTAGGTAACGTTAGCTAGTGCTACCTGTTGGGTTTCTATGTGAAACTTGTTGTTTACAGAATATAAAATAAATTATCTGTTATGGTGAGAACACGCAATAATTTAAGTAAAATGTTAAATCTAACTGGATTATTTTCACCCAAACATGGAGCTACAAGCACCACACGAGTCTTTTTGAGGTTTTGTTGTTTCTGCTGCTGAATACGGAGAATTTAAAGCCGTTGATGGTTGACTCCGTGGGTTTGTTCACTTCCTGAGGATGAACGTTAGACTGCGGAGAAACGAAACTCTGAGAGGCAGCAAACGGGTTTACCCAAGGTCACATTAACACATGGTGAGTTAGTGGTGATTATTAGACCTCAGATATAATAGAGACAATATAGTAATTGGATAATTACCTTTTTCTTTGCAATCAAATGCATTACCACTTATTTTATTGACTGATTATTCATAAAATCAAGTTGCTCCAACAAGTATTTTTTCACAATTAAATAAAAACATTTTTGTGTGTTTTAGCTTTCCAGCTGATGCTACAATAAGTGGAAATTGTTAATTTATCTGTTCCACATAGATCAGGGGTCTGTTTCATGAAGCAGGTTCACTGAAAACTCAGTTTCTTAACCCTGAAATGAGGGAAACTCAGAGTTTTCCATTTCACAAAGCGAGGTAACTTAACCCTGAGACAGAGGGGTAACTCTAGCCTGTTTCACAAAGAGGGGTAACTTCAACTCTCGGTCAGTTACCGCAGTAACAGACTCTATGACTCTAACCTGGTCACCAGCAGGTTTATCTGAGAAAACCTCCAGTTTCTCTCCGTCTCCGCCCTCTTTCAGCCACACGCTGTTTCATTTCCTCATTCATTCAGTCAGTAAGCGAGCGAGTTTTGGCGTAGAACAGCTTTTATTAACGATCCAGTGGATAAAGGAGCAGCATTACTGCACAGATCATTAAATATTCGTCGGTAGATTGTTATCAGACCGAGCATAAATGTTCTCGCATTTCCGGACAGTTATCGGTTTGAGCGGTACCGTTTCCTAATCGTTTCAAGTCCATAATCTACATAAACAACCTAATCCGTCCTTACATTTACATTACCAACCAGTCATGCTCTCACATCCAGCAGATATTGTGTGTTGCGCTGCGGTTCTTTGCAAATGAAAGTTTTTATATGATGTCAGAGATGCAGAGTAAGACAACTGTATGGAGGACAGTCAGAAAAGTTTTCCTGGCTCTGAAACGACTTTTACCATCATTGTGGTTTTCCTGGACATAAACCTGTCAGAACATCAAGGAGGATCCACAGGATTACAGGTGAATGATGTAGAGATCTGTTAAATTCATTTAAATCATATTCTGTTAATGACATTGTGCTGCAGCCTCAGACTGGGATTAGTCATTTTAATTTCTTTTAGGATTTCCCAGTGTGATTGGCTGCATAGATGCACACACATCCCCATCACAGCTCCCTCACATCATGAACAGGAAGTCCATTCACAGCATAAATGTGCAGGTAGGCTACAGGTAGACTGACTACTGTTTCTAAATGTTAAAGACTGCATCATAGTTCAACATCTGTCATTCTCTGCACTGTCCAGATCATATGTGATGCTGCATACATCATTTCTAATGTGGAGGCCACGTGGTCTGGGTCTGTTCATGACTCCAGGATTTATGGAGAGTCTAACCTGAGCAACAGACTGCAGCGTGGTCAGCAGCCTAAAGATTTTCACAATAGAATTCTCTTGTCTCCCTCCTTTAATATGCTCTGATGTATCCACTATACATTACAGGAGAGTTTGATGGCCTTCTGCTGGGTGACAGGGGTTACCATGACAACCCAGGCTGATGACCTCATACCCTGACCCTGAACCAGGCCCCCAACAGAACTTCAACCGGACTCACTGCAGGACCAGAGCCCGGGTGGAGATGACCATAGGCCTGCTGAAAGCCCGTTTCCAGAGCCTACGTCTCCTCAGGGTGACCCCTGAGAGGGCCTGTGATATTACTGTGGCATGTGTTGTTCTTCATAATATTACCACTATTAGAGGAGAGCAACACCCTGCCCTACAAACTGAAGACCCAGATGATGAGCCCATCCACCTGCAGCTATCCAGGACAGCAGAGCAGTCAGAGACACCGTATGCAATAATCACTTTAGAGTTTAAGTCTCCATCATCACCACCACAGCAAATAAAGACATGATACACATTTCATTTGCTCTTCTTTATTCCCTACAAATAAAAGATAGTTCAGTTCATGTTCCAGTAGTTAACATAATTCACCTGTGACCATCACCACCTCTAACTTGTGCTCCAGTATTTCAATTTCCAGATCTGCCCTCCTAATCTGTTTTTTTGATTTTTCTCAGCAAATGCAGTTTGTAAATCTGTTTTACTGATAACTGGGAATACATAGAGGACATTCAATGATACAGTTGCACATGAATTCCACAGAATGAAGCTCTGGTGTTTCCTGAACATCCATCTCACTGTGTCAGTCTGTGCAGTGGAAGCTGAGGAACCATCCTGCTGCTGTCCAGCCATGCTCTGTTAAAAAGGATGAGAATGTGCAATACTTCAGTGTAGGCTAAATGTCACACTCTATATTCCACCCAAAATCTGAATGGGAAGAGAAATATCAGTAACATAGCTCTGTATAAAACTTAAACTACCATTTGGATAAATGTTTGTAGTGTTGTCTACTTACAGTTACAAGGTCTGTGGTGTGAAGGGGCCAAAAGACAAAAAGACACAAAAGAGAACTAAATAATCACACACACACACACACACACACACACACACACACACACACACACACACACACACACACACACACACACACACATATATATGTATCCATGACCTTTTATTCCACCGTTTTACAGGCATCTCTTTCTGTTGGCTGAGCAGAAGTCTATGTTAGTTTAAATAGGCTTAATTATTTAACAGGACATGATATGGATGCAGACATTTAGGCTATGTGTGGATAAAACAACTGCACAGTCAAACAGCCACTTAATATTTAGGCTACTTTACAATGTAAAACATGATCAACATGAAGTACCTCCATGAGATAATGCCGAGGTCTGACCTGTTTGAACAATGTTTTTATATTTCATCTTAAGCTTCTCCCCCGCGGGATTCCACCTAAATGAAATAACTTAATATTCTACCATTCAGACAGTTATTCCCTGTAATATTATTACGATTACAAAGGACTACATTTAAACTTACGCATTGATCCGGGCTGTTCTCCACGCCGTCTCTCTCTCTTTTGCAGCTGCAGCGGTGTTGCACTTCTTTCTAAAAACGTGTTCAAACTCGCCATATGAGCGCGTTAAAAACTTCCATTTCAAAAACGCAGCCTTTCGCTTCCCCGTTTCCATGGTGACTCGTCGAATCGGGGTTCCATTGATGCTGTCTTTTCAGAGTTGCGGTGCACGCGCGTAACTCCGGGTCAAACTACTCCGAGATGATTAAACCAACTCAGAGTTGAGGAAGAAACTCAGAGTTTCTTAAACCTGCTTCGTGAAACAAGCCCCAGATGTTAAAAACAATCATAATCATAATAATAACAAATATAATAATAATAATAATAATAATAATAATAACAGTTATATCATAATATCTATATCTATATCTATATATATCTATATCTATATATCTATATATATATATATGTTAATTAGGTCCCACTCCGACGGTCCTACCAGAAACCAGAGCTTTAAAAGGTTCCAGGTCTGTATTGAATCTGAACAAACCATCAGTGGGGGATGGATACGCTATCTGCTGTCTGGATTGAAGTGGTTTGATGAAATTCATGACAATAGGAGTCAAGCTGTTAAAATATGTCTTAGATGTTTTAAATCACAGTAATAATTAAGAACACAAGTGTCTTTGTTGGCATATTTTTAAAATTCAGTTGCTCCAATATTCTGGAGGTTTTGGAGGCAAATTGATGAAAATTTAAATTTTGAAGCCATTTTCATGAATTTAAATAAACGTCAATTTAATTGTGGCTCAACTACAAAGAAATCTGATTTGAAATGAACAATTTCAAGTTAAGGCAACATTATTATGGCAGCAAAATTAATGTCTTTAAAACTGAACCTAAATCATCTATTTTCGTCTCATAACTACACAGCAGTAGTAGTTTCAGGAAAAAGTCCCTCAAATGTATTTTTGGTGCAAAACTCTGACAGGTGAGGAGTCATTTTATCATTTAGAGTTTTAGGCCTTTTGGGGAATTTACAACCAATCTTCACTTTGTTTTATCGTCTCCGGAATGGAAGACGTCCCGGAACCCTAACCCTAACCCGTCAAGCAGCAGAGTTCAGAGAAACCACAACAAACTGGTAAAACTGGGGCATCTGAAGCTATGATGGGAAATTCCTGGGATGTTTCTGAGACTTTGAATCAAACTCTCACTAACTTTATTTAAAGTTCCTCTCTGGTCATTGATTAAAACCATAAAACTCATCTGAAAGGCACAAATTATCAAGTTTTTGTCCATGAAAAGAATCCATTGTGATTGCACACTGATGTTTTCTGTACAAGTTACTGATCTAAAAACTGCCTACTACAGGTTATCGTCTCCTCCAGTCAAACTCTGTAAAACTCTACAAAACAGAGCTAGATGATATAATATTAAATCAATATAGTGATGCAGAAAGTTGACATGTTTATAGGCCACAAATTTACCTGTAAAATTACAATAAACCCTCCAGCTGAAGTTCTCAGGGTTTTACTGTTTTTAATTAATGTACATCAGAACTTATTACGATTGCTGTTAAAATCCATAGCTACATTCTACACCGTAAAAAGCAGGTTAAAAGGTTTGGATAACAGTTTTTAAGGGTAATTTCTGTAATTAACTGTTACAAATTTTTACTGTTTTGTTAAATTGCAGATAATAAATAGCAAAACAACAGAAAAAGTATTAATTTATATGTAAAAAAAATGTTAAAAAGCGATCTAAAGAAAACAGAGGCCATACTGTAAATAGAGTTCAGATTTTTTTTTAAAAAAAGATATTTTTACAAATGGCAGCATGTTGTAAAATTACACAATATTTTATTGTAAATCAATAAAAATTGTGTTTTACAGATATTTGTCATTATTTGACAGAAAAATGATATATATTAGGATTACCAAAATGGTAAACCCTTGATTAAAACTCTAGTTTCTCTTTTTTGTTAAATTACAGATAATAACGATCAAAATCACAGAAGAAAATCTTAGTTTACATGAAAAATATAGTTTTTAAAAAACAACTGAACAAACAAAGAGATACTGTAAATAATGCTCACAATAAGAAAAAATAATAATTTAAATGTTCTTTCGTTCACAATGTTTGACAGTAAAATTACACCACATTTAAAAAAGAATATTTACAATTTTCTCAAAGAAAAATTATGTAAATTAATATATATAGAAATATTAAATAAAGAATATTCCCTGCTTTGTTAAATTACAGATAAAATTATGTAAAATCACAGAAAAAACACATTTACAAAATAATATAATAATAATAATAATAATAATGAAATTATAATACATGTTTACGGTGAAAAATAAACTATCCACACAAAATGTCCACAAAACGCTATGTTTTACATACGATCAACATTAAGTTAACTGAGAAAGAACCTAAAGAAGTGATTTTGTTCATTTCATACGATCGTTTTTACAGCATTCTGCTGTTAACGGATAAAAGAGGAATCAGATTTTACGGTTTTTAATATTCTTTCGAATTTTACTGCGTTTTTCCAGTAATTTATTACATCATGAATGGAGTCTGAATCCTGGTTGTTGGTTTTTAATTCCACTTTAACTGAACTGTTTGTTTTCCACAGGATGTATCTCTAAGGACATAAAAAGCCACATGAACTCACGAACAGACACTAAAACACTTGATTCTCATCAGAGACACTCTCTAAGATCCTCTCAGGAAGAAAACACACAAAGAACGTCCTGTGGTTCTGTCGCAGTCATGGGAAACTCTGGACAACGAATGGCACAAATAAACCCTCGACACGCCGATTCAAACGGCCTGCAGACATAAAAGATCAACTATTCCACTGTGTTCAGGTCAAATGTGAGATTATACGACAAGGACAGGATATTATTAACCTGAAGGTTCTGAAGTCAAAGCACTGAACTCTTGATTAAAAATGAAATAGCGACTTTTTATTGAGTTATTTATAAACAGGAATAAACAGCAGGATTCCAGGTGATTTCAATATGACACAGCTGAGGAAAAGATGAATTTGATTACAACCTTCACTAGAAATTACAGTGCAGTAATAATAACTGATTATTATTTATGTTGCTACCAGTTTCTTTATTCTATAGAAGTTTCTTTATTTAATCGCTTTGTCTTCACTGTTATTCTGTTTGTACCACTGAGTTTATTTACAATTTATTAGTAAAGCCGTGCAATGACAATAAAAAAGAGAGTTAAAACCTAATTCAGATGTTCAGAAATAAAATTTCAAAGCAAAGAAACTCTATTTAAGAGAGAAAACGGGACTCTGATTTCATTCTGTGCAGAAAACCAAGTGTTTTTGTGTTTTTTTGCTCTAAATGACAACAAAACTTTCCAGTTTATCAATGAGAAAACCTTTTAATATTCATGTCTGTTGTAGATTTTACATCTTTCAATTAGTTTTAACTTTGTGGCATGGATCAGTGGGTAGAGTGGCCGTCTTGTAACTGGAAGGTTGCTGGTTTGATCCTCGGCCCGTCGTGCTCATGTTGAGGTGTCCCTGAGTAAGACACCTAACCCCTAATTGCTCCTGGTGGGTCGTGGTTAGCGCCTTGCATGGCAGCTTCTGCCATCAGTGTGTGAATGTGACGTATCATGTAAAGTGCTTTGGATAAAAGCTCTATATAAATACAACCATTTAACTTTTAACAGACAGAAAAATTTCCCTTTTCCATTTTTTATCTTGGATATTTTGCTGAAAAATTGGGATTTTTTTCCCCCCAGATTAATGAAAACATCCAAAAGACACATCTATGAATTTATTCTACTTCACTTTATCTCTTAGAATCTGTAGATTTTAAATTTAATATATATTAGAAACAGAAACACCTAAAAGCATGACAGACTTTTTCTTCCTTCGCAAACTTAATAAATTGGTTCTTGTTGAGATGTTTTCCTCATATTTGTGCATCAACAACATAAAAACTCTGGTTTGTTTATTCATTTCTGGTCTAATTTCTCATTAAATCCCAGCTTCTTGTTTCCTTCCTGCAGTAGCTACAGATTGAGGGGAAGCAGCGCTGGCTGGAATTCTTTGTCGTTTGTACGTTCGAGGTTCCTTTTGGAGCAACAATAGCAGCTTTGTCGCTCTTTGCCAGATCCTGGCAGCGACGTCCTTCAGTCCTGTGACTGTTTGTTCCTCTTATACAAACCCAGCCTCTTGTGCTCTGATGTGAGGAGATCAGAGATGGCCGATAGAAGCGTGTCAGACACTTCAGTCAGACGGTAAATGTGAACAAAAACCTGCATACGATCCACTGATGTCCATAGATTTAAACATTCTCCATGCAGCAGCAGATTATGGATTTTATTGCTGCTAATTTAACTCCAAATCATGGAAATTTGTAGGACATAAATCATTTTTTCTGCCATATTTGAAATGAAATGAAATGAAATTTATTTATTCGAACATAAAATTAACAGACAGCCAAAACAGCTCATACGAAATAAAATCACAGCTACAACAAGGCATCACATAAATGTACAAATCATACATGTTCGAAAGGGAGTGGGAAGAAGACAAAACTTATTTAATCCCACCCCGGACAAGGTTACTTTATTAACAATTTATTTCTATATAACCAAAAATTGAATGGCAATAATATACAGCTATCCAACACACCACACACATCATTAAATAAATATTAAATCATTGGGCCAGTTACTCCTACTGATTTATTTGTTCTTTATACTTTCCAAAATCTTTTTGTTTATATCTCTGTTTAAACTGGACGATATTGAGGCTTTGCTTCAGTTCTGTATCCACATTATTCCACAGTCTGTGACACTAAAGCCTTTCCTCGTCGTCCCATATTTTGGAATGATAAAATTTAATTCCTTGCGTAGTCTCTGACAACATGTTCGATCTTGAAATTTATTATGTAAATTGTTGGGTAATAGTTTTTTTCTAGCTAGAAATAAAAATGGAGCCAGTTGAAATTCCACAATGTCACACATTTTTAGAAGTTTGGATTTTAGGAATAATGGCTTTGTGTGTTCCAGAAAGTGGGCCTTGTGGATTAAAGGAACAGCTCTTTTCTGTAGTAGGAGTGATGGTTTTAATGTACTCATATATGTGCTTCCCCACATTATAACACCGTTATTTAAATAAGGAGAAATCAGAGAACAAAACAGTAAATGAAGGGATTTGCTATTTAAAAAATGCTTTGCTTTGGCCATAATTGAAATACTTCTCGATATTTTAATGGAGATTTATTTTACATGTTGTTTCCATGTAATTCTGTCATCAATTATGACTCCAAGGAACTTTGTCTCATGCACTCTCTCTATATCTGTACCATCAATCTGAATTGTATCGTGAGCATTAAAGCTACTATTACCAAATATCATTACTTTACTTTTATTTACATTTAGTGATAGTTTATTTTGTTTGAACCATTTGCTAATTTTTTTAACTTCCAATGTGACTTTCTGTAACAATGGCTGTAAATGATCTCCTAATGCAAAAACATTTGCATCGTCGGCAAATAAAATAAATCTCAGGAATTGAGATGTTTTACAAATATCATTAATAAAGAGATTAAAAAGTTTAGGGCTCAGTACTGAACCTTGTGGAAGGCCTCAGTCACCAACTTCAAGGCAGTCTGACTGATGTTCACCCATTTGCAGGCATTGTTTCCTGTTTTTTAAATAACTGCTCACCCACTGTAAAGCAACTCCTCTGATAAGTTTTCTAATTAACATTGTGTGATTAATTGTGTCAAAGGCTTTACTTAAATCAATAAATAACCCTACAGTGTGTTTTTTCTTATCTACTGCGCTGGTCACTTCCTCCAGTAAATCAAAAAGTGCATGTGATGTTGAGCAATTGTTTCCAAACCCGTCCTCATAGTCAGAGATTAATTTACTTTTTTCAAAAAACTGTCAAGTCTGGAATTGAAAATTTTCTCTAAAATTTTCGAAATTGTGACAAAAGTGAAACAGGCCTATAGTTGATAAATTGATGTTTGTCTCCTGCCTTGAACAAAGGAATTACCTTTGCTACTTTCATTTTATTAGGAAAATGACCAGTTTGTAGTGACAGATTGCAAATGTGTGTTAAAGGTTTTAAAATCCCTTCAATTACCATCTTTACTGTTCTCATGTCTATATCATGAAAATCTGGAAATTTTGGAAATCAAATGCAATGGAGAACTGTTAAATTAAAAACTTGTTGCATTTATTTCCTGAACCACAATCAGAAATACTTTATTGATCTCCAAGAGGATATTCTCTACGTTCCAGTTAAAAGTAGAAAAATATGGCCGAAAATTAAAACATCAAAAAGTCTATGAGTAAAAAGTGCTTTATTCTAAGAAAGAAAAGTGTTTGAAATAGTATTTCAGTAATAGTTTTCATGTATTTGCACCGAGAAAAGCAGCAGGAAAAACAAGAAAAGAAATCAAAAACCCTCTTAGGTTTTGTCATTTATGCCGTCGGGTTAAACCAGGTTAGAAATGAGTTCTTCTGTGAATGTGTGGACCTTTTAGTGTTCCAGTAGAAGCATATCAGCTGGAAATGAATAACAACAATAGTCTACCAGACCTTTGAAAAACATTGCTCAGTGTGGTGGTGGTGCATAAAAACTAGTAGAATATGACTTCTGACAGCCTGGAAATTGACAAAACCAGAGCTGGAACTGAACCAATGAGGATCACACTGTGGACACTTTAGGGCAAATGTGAGAAAATACCTTTCAGACTATAATTTTCTGTGGTGACCAGAAAGCTACAAAATCAATCATTTCTCTACTTTCATTCCATGGTTGCTTTCTCTCTCTGTCAAATTAAAGCTAATAAAAGCTCACAAACATTTGAAAAGCTAAAATGCTGCATCAAGAAACACAGATTTTAATAATTTTTAAGGTAATACCATGTGAGCGACTTTCCAAATACTGAACTACTTCCTGTTCTTCAATCAGCACAGATGATCACATGTCAGGGAGGAAGGAACCTCCAGACAAGTTTATGTTTGAGGCTGTAAAACTCCTCTCCATTCTTACAACTGAACAGAGAAACTTTTAGGTCTAGGTGTAAAACGTTCTGCTTTCAAGAGCTACAAACTACAACTCACAAAATGTTCTGCTGTTGGCTGAAGAGTGACCTCAGGAAACTTCATGCATTGCTGCATCTGACGAACTGAAGCCCCATTGGACGATTAGTCTGCCCAGGAACATGGAGGAGTTATGTGATGATCGGTGTCTGTCCGTCTGTCAGCAACGTTACTCTAAAACAGACCAAACTGATGTGGATGAAATTTTCATTGAAGGTCAGAAATGATGCAGCTTATATTCTGGATCCATGGATTTGTTAAAGATTTCTGTATCGTTGCCAGATAGCAGCACGCCGTCAGCTGATTGTGATCCTACTACAAATCCACCTCTGAGGACTTATCAGGACTTATCCATCAGAAATGATCCAAGGAACAACTGATTAAACTGTGGGGGTGTTTCTGAGCCGCCCGCTACATGTTTAGGTCACGTAATTCGGTATCCATCCAGTGGAAGTGCAAGTATTTTTATCATGCCATGTACGATGACAATAAACCTATTCTATTCTATTCTATTCTATTCTATTCTCTTCATTGATGGATCCAATCATTCATTGAATTCTATTCAATTCAAAACATACACATGCAGAACACACGTCTGTTCTGAGTGGAAGGCCATTTAGTTTGTGGGTACATCTATATTAAATGGACACATTCTGTAATGATTTGTAATCACCAATAACTAATAAACAAATGCTGCATTTATTTTAAAAAATGCTGCATTTATTTTAATGAGCAGCTTCACTGAGTGGTTTTCTAGTTATTATTATTGATGTTAAAGTTGAAACAACAGGAAAATAGGGTTAGCGTTAGCATGTTGTGAGGCTAATGTTGTTAAGGTTAGCATTAGCTTTGTCTCTAGGTCAGAGGTCTGTGGAAGCTGAGAACATTTAGAGATGATGAAACTTTGATTTAAACCAATTAACAAGGACTGGATCAACCTTTAGTTCACCATAAACTCTATCATTTACATCTGTTAGCTTCTCTCCTGCTCTCTGTGCTCACATTCTGCATTTTAATACAGCTGAAACCCCAATAAAGCTGTTCTGAAACCAGTGTTAGTGAGATAAAATCATGGTGAAATTAACCTTCTTTGTGGTATTTCAAGCTTAAAATTATCAAAGATGCATTCTGGGGACATGTAAGACTTGAATTTGATGTAAAGTGGCACAAAATGGGACTTTTAAGGTTCTTCTGTAGAGACATAAACTCTGATGGATGGACTGATGCTATTCCTCTAAACAGCAACAACCAAAGTACCCTTTTGCATCATTTCCAACCTCAGTGATATGAACAATAATTAATGTAATAATGTAATCTTTAGGTTGACGTCTCCCTCAGTGATTAAACTGGTGGGAGTTTGGTATCTTCTACTAAACATGCTGTCATGGGAACAAACCTGCTGCTCAGCTGGTCTGTGTGAGCAGATTATTACCCAAGGCCGACAAATGCAGCAGGTCCAGGTTTTAATCATTAGCTCGATGCTGTAGATCATATGTGTCAAACTCAAGGCCTGCGGGCCATATCCGGCCCGTAATACAGTTATATCCGGCCCGCGAGATCATTTTACTTTGATTTGTTGTTATTGTTATTAATGAAGCGCTGATAACACACAAACTACAGATCCCATAATGCAGCACAACAGCTGCCTTGCTGAGAGTTCCTGTATTGAAGAGTTGCGACAACTGGGGATTTGACGCCATTTTGTTTCCATTCACTGCCACGCACTAATGCATCCGTAACTGTGTGTTCACTCACTTGTGTTTTATTTGGATTTTTACATTCTAAGCTTTCTAGTCATCGTTCAAAAGTAAAAAAGGATGATTGCTTATCAATAATAATGTTTTTTTTTTTTACAATTTAGAGTACAGATTTGTGTATGAAGACAGGAGAAATGGAAAGGAGGAAGGGAAACTTATGTAGACTTATTTGAGCAATGCAAAATAATTTGCTTCGGCATTCTGGTATATTCTTTTGGTGCCCCCATCTCCTTCATTATTCTTTCTTTTTACCTTCTCTCTCTTTAACTATATCTCTTCATCCCTCTCATCTAGTGTTCATATCATCTCGCCTCTCTTTTATTCATCATCTCATCTTATATAGGTTCTCTCCATCGTCTCATCTTACATTTTATCTATTTTTTAAATTTCTCTTCTTCATCTTCCCTCATCTCTCTTCATCTCAACTTTTTCCTTCTCTCTTCTCATCTTCAAGCTATTCCATGTTTCTATCTCTTCATCTTATCTCTCATGTCCCTCTTTTCCTCCCTCTCCCTCTCTCTCTCTCTCTCTCTCTCTCTCTCTCTCTCTCTCATCTATTTTCATCTCATAACATGAAAGTACATACATGGGACTCACCTGGCACAAAAACCATGATGAAGTCGGTTTCCATCCCACTCTCCGGACTTTATTTTCCCACAGTTTACTTCTTTCACTATTACTGGGAAATCTAAACATGTGGAATCCCTTCTCCGATCGATTTATGCACCCAAAGGCACAACAGCCCGTCATTTTTCAGGGAATTTAGGAAGCGTTGGAAGACCTAGAATTACTCTCTGCGTTGTAAACAACGTTAACAGGAAAACCCAGCGTTGATGAATAGGAAACAAAATGGCGCCCATAGATCACGTGACCAAATTTTTTTGGACCCGTCATGTCGCAACTCTTCAACACAGGAACTCTAGCCTTGCCGAATGAGAGGTTACCTGGGAACATTTCTGCGTCATTTAAGTCAAGTGTCTGTTATTGTCTGCAGCCCAACTGTAATGTCAAAGCTAGCCCTTAACAACAGCCAAAAGAAAAGCTGATTCTGCAAACAGAACCTTTCAAAGTGATGGGAGGCTGAGTTTATGTATGCTGACATTGCCGGTTAAACCGTGTGTCTTATTTGTGGAGCTAATGTGGCTGTAATTAAGGAATTTAATCTAAGATGGCACTTTGAGACAAAACATCAGGACAAGCAGAAAAACCTTCATGCAGACCAGAAGCTACAGAAAGTAGAAGAGTTAAAGAAGAATGTGACATCTCAGCAGACGTTTTCCACCAGAGAGAAAACACAAAGTGAAGCTGCTGTGAAAGCAAGCTTTATTGTGGCAGAAGAGATAACCAAACCAGGCCATTTACCGAGGGAGAGTTTCTGAAGAACTGTATGCTGAAGGTGTCCACACAAAGAGCAGATGCTGGCAAATGTAAGCCTGAGCAGAAATACAGCTGCTGATCGGGTTTGTCAGATGATTTAAGAAGACGGTTGACTGAAAGAAGCAAAGAGTTTATTGCTGTTGTTGAAAGTACTGACATGACGGACACTCCGATTTGAGCGTTACAGAGGAAATACTGGACATTAAATGGATGCACGGGACAACGGCAGGAAAAGACATTTCTGAAAACGTATGTCCAAGTGTAACCGACGTGAAACTGCCCTGGGACAAACCTGTTGGACTTCCAACAGACGGAGCAGCGGTGATGTGCGGTGAAAAAAGTGGGGAGGATGCGAGTAAAGATGCAGGAGGAGAAGTGTACTGGTGAGCAGACAGCATTTCACTGCATCATCCATCAGGAAACACTGTGTGCTAAAGTGTTAATGGAACATTTAATGAGCACCGTAATGCAAACCGTAAACTTTATCTTAGCTAAAGGTTGGAACCACCGGCAATTTCAGTCTTTTTTGTGAGAAATAGATTCAGAATTTCCGACATTCCTGATCATACAGAGATGTGTTGGCTGAGTCCAGGAAAGATTCTCAGTAGAGTTCTTGAGCTACACAAGGAACTTCTGTGAGTTTATGCACTGTAAGAAAGATAAGTACAGTCTGTTCAGCAGAGTTGGTATTTTGATTTGTTTGAACATGAAAATTAAAATAGCTGTTCTACTTGACATGAAAACACACATCAGACCAATCGTGTTTACCTCAATATGTCTACATTTGTAATTGTGAATAAGCTGAAAATGTAATTTGTTGTTGGTACAATAAAGTTGGAAAAAATCACAAGGTTTCCTAGAATACACAACAGCGGCAAGTCCTCGTGCTTTCTTTCCCTTGACATGCAACATTTACCACCCCCTGAAGCTCAGCAGTTAAACGAACAACTTATAAAAGGAGCAGTATGTAGTGGTCAGGGGTTCAGATCCAGCTGAAGGTCCTTAAAAATAAATTCAAGGAAATACTTAAAATTTAGGTTTATTTTTCTAAAATGGCCCAAGAGCAAAGAAAACTGAATGTTTTCATTTGTTATTTTTACTTTTGTGGAAAAACATAATTTCTATTTCATTTTTTCACGTTTATTTTTTTGCAGCATGTTCAGAGTTGTAACTTTTATAATTTTGACAAGAGACATTTTGATAGAGAACAAAGTATTTCAAGTTATATAAAGTTTATTTATTGTGGACTAATATTCCCGTCTGTTTTTATTCCTATGTATGTTCCAAAAACATTTACTTTTAGTGCGTTCAATAAATGTTTATCCTGTTCGGCCCACGACCTAAAGTGTGCTTTGAGTTTTGGCCCCCGGTGCAATTGAGCTTGACACCCCTGCTGTAGATAGTTTCTGGATGTTCTGCTGCTTCTTAAAGAATGTCGTAGTTTTTTGTCAGCTCTGAGAGAGAAAACTCCTCATGTTGACATTCTTTTCCTTCAAGTCTTATTAGTCAAATGTGTTTTGAGCATCATGTGTTTTCACCTCAAACCAGCAAAGCTTCACTCGTTATATTTAGCTCTGGTTTATACTCTGATGTTGTGCTGATGTTATCTGTGACATTTGACCCAGAGGATCATGGGATGTGATCAGACATCCTGATGTGTGCGACTTCACATGACTTCAGTTTTGAAATGCTGCCTTTGGAAGTTTCTATCTCTGTGGACAAGTCCGTGTTTAAATTCAGACGGAGGAGTCACCTGAACACTGCCTCAGAAAAAAATAGAACCTTTCCCTGTTAAAATAATAACAATGATCATTATTGTTATTATATCTGCCAAAAGGTCAAATAGAAAAAGAAATAGAATCACAAAAAGAAAAAGGGGAACTCCATCTAGTATCTCACACACCAGAATCAGCTTCCAGGTCTCGTAAAAATACTGCGTCAGACTCACACATCATCACATAAGTCCCACAATAGATAGATTAAACCTTTATGGATTATTAGTTAAATCTGATAAACTGCCTCAGATGATGTGGTTTGAAGAAAATGTTAAAAAACAGTCTGAGATTTTGAGAAACAAACAAGCTTTCCAGATCTCTGTAGCTCCCTGATCATGTCTGGATGGTGGATTTCCAACCAAACTGACAGAAGCTGAACTGTTTTCTGGGTAATATTAGATTTAAGATTTTAAAAACACACACAAATGAAATATAACAAGGATAGTCATGAACACAGTGACTGAACAGCTACAAAACAAAAATAGAATAAAAAATTAAATTAGATAAGAATAGAAGTCATAAACTCATACAGTAAACAATACACTGAATCAGCTAAAATAAACTGAATACAATGAGAAATATATAATTATATATAAAAACATATAGAATTATTATTAAAAAATCTAGATAATTATTGAAGTTTAAAAAAAATTAAAATTAGCTCAAAAAATAATAAATAAAAAATAAAGTCTCGGTCTTTGTCATGGTGGTCTTCTGACCAGCTGTCTTTTTTCTTGCTTTTATAAGTAAATAGTTAAAATAAATGCAATATTTGTACACTTTACCCTCCATATTATTTTTGTCTCATCAAAAAACAATATTTAAGGTCATTAGGGCAATTAATTTATATTTCTTTACACAGCAAAGAAGTTTTGTTTTTTTAAAAAAAAGGTCATAAAGAAGGAAGGCAAATATATATATAATAATGAAACAGTAATAAAGAAATCACAATCAAAGTTGTGTTTACATTCCTCATATTAAAAAACCTAAAACTGTAAAGTTTAGATGGTAAAACCTGTGCTGGATGGATGGATGGATGGATGGATGGATGGATGGATAGGGTTAGGGTTAGGCATTAGATAGATGGATGGATGGATGGATGGATGGATGGATGGATGGATGGATGGATGGATGGATAGGGTTAGGGTTAGGCATTAGATAGATGGATGGATGGATGGATGGATGGATGGATGGATGGATGGATGGATGGATGGATAGATTCTGAGAAGGACATTTTCTCAAAGCAGCTCATGTTCTCTGACTTATTGTGTTTTTGGTTTTCTCTCCATGTTCCGTAACTGAGTTGTCTTTTTTAAACTTCACATGTACAAAAGCTGCCGTGATCGATGGAAACTCGTCCTTTTATAGCTCAGCTAACATGGAAGTAGCAGTGAAATGAGATCCTCCAGTGAATCTGACTCTAAAAGTGATGACTGCTCTCATATTACAGATTATGGAAGACAACATGATGATTCATAGTTTTATCGCTGCTTTTAGACTGCAGAGGCTTGCAGAGCTGCTTTTACTCAGACTGGAAACAACATACTGATGGAACTAAAGTCAATTTATTCTGGTTTTATTGCTTTTTTTTTTTTTTTATCCTAGCCATGCAGCCTGCCACTTATTTGCACAAGCTACTTGAACCAGGCTTGTTTCTGTAGAGGACAACATTATTATGTATAGTAGATGCAAATATTCCTGGCTTTTCCTCCCTGTGAATTGCGCCTGAAGTGATTTAATTCAATTTTCAATTCAATTTTATTTATATAGCGTCAATTACAGTCAAATCGTCTCAAGACGCTTTACAGAACCCATATGCCTGCCTATTTAGAGCACACAGACGTCCCTATTTGGATGGGAAAATACAGGTGTGTGCATGTCAGTGTGTATTTCCATCAGTTTGCAGCTTTACATTGTTCAGTGTTTGCTCTCCTTTCTGTCTTCTAGAAAAGAGGACACAGTTTCCATAGAGACTGGGTCATTCCTCTGAGGTTAACAGAGGCCATCATCAACATCTGTGATTAATTAATGGCTTGTTACTGAGCAGACAGGAATTCATCTTATTTGAACTCTAACGTGAAAACATGAAAACAAGAAAACAAGAAAACAAGAAAACAGGACCTCTTGGGACTTTGTAGTTTCCCTAAGAATCTAATTTGGGTGCCATGTGTTTGTTTGGGCAGCACAAAGAGACCTATGACATGTATTTTAGGTATGTTGAAGAGGAATTCCGTTACTAAACATTATAAACACCTCTGTAGTTCTATCTTCAGGAAAAACCAATAATTGTCACAAGACTGCACTTCTCTGGTCACAGGGTTTATGATGATTTAATAATATTGTTATTTTTATAACATCAACAATACACATGTCTTCTATTTATTTACTAAAATGTTTGCATTTTTGAAATTAAATTACCAGCATACAGGACATTACAACCTTCTATCTTAAACGGCGTCTACTTTGAGCTTTGATCAACCTGATAGCATTTATATCTCAGTAACACTTGGTTCCCTGTAACTTCATCCCAAACACACTTTACTGTGGTCTTTAAATGTCATCTTCACCATATGACCAACCTTAGAGAAAAACCTAAAATGTCAGATCCAAGTATGTAGCAACTCCAACCCAAGGATTATAATTTATTCACTGATCTAGTCAGAATAAACCGCATGTTTCAGTTTGCATCTATAAACACAGAAACTACAAAATCCACCATCCATCAATCATACATCCGTCAATCCATCCATCCATCCATCCATGATCATCCCTCCATCAATCCATCCATCCATCCATCCATCCATGATCATCCATCCATCATCCATTCATCATTCATCCATCCATCATCCATCCATCCATTATCCATCTATCCATCCATCCATCCATCCATCCATCCATCCATCCATCCATTATCCATCCATCCATCCATGATCATCCATCTATCCATCCATCCATCCATCCATCCATGATCATCCATCTATCCATCCATCTATCATCCATTCATCATTCATCCATCCATCCATCCATCCATCCATCCATCATCCATCCATCCATCCATTATCCATCCATCCATCCATCCAGAGGGTCATGGAAAGACTCTTTAGTATAAAAGTTTAATGTGGGTTTGGCTTTTTTTTTTTTTTTTTTTTTTTAACCACTATCACCAGTTTATCTATTCCTCTAAAACTACAAATAAATTACTTTTATTGTGTTAAAACCACCACACAGCAGACACGGAGCTCTATTATGCTCATAATTCAACAGACAGAAGTAAAACCTGGAGGTAACTGGAGCCCAGCAGCTTGTTTTGGCCTCCAAACATCAAAGTCATAAATATCTCACATATCGCCATTTGTCTCTATTTGGCGGCACCTGTGGCCAAAAGCTGTAACTGCAGGTGTTTTTTGAGATCCAAACATCTATTTATTTGCATTTTGAAGTACTGCTTTCATTAAATCTGCTCTATTACTGACTGTAACCCTTCTTTTTTTAAAAGCAGTGACACTTTGTTTACAGCAGACTGTTTCTTTAAGGAAACGAATAAACAAGAACGTAAATCTCAACCTTTGTTGCCATTAGAATTCCTCCATAGAGGAATTTCCTCCGACGCCACCTTCCAAACCTCCTGCTGAAACCACGTCACTGCTGGACTCTGCAATTATCCTGATGGGCCTCCACCGCCTCGTTATCACACCAGTCTGGAATGTCATCTGGAGACAGACAGACATGGAGGCACGGACAGTTTTCATCTTTTAAAATTCACAGCAGCCTCAAAAACTGTGAGTTTTAACAGCGTGTTACACTTTTCAGTTAGAATGAACCATTTTTACCCTGACATATAATAAAATGCTTCATGATAAAGAAAAAGTGTTAAAAAAAAGACTGAAAGTAAGAAAAAAACACTATGAAAAACTAATGTTTTTATGGCAGCAGAATTCCATCCAATGAATCCTCTTTATGTCTACAATATTATTTTAAGCATTTTATGCATTTTTCTTCCTAACATGGTGTATTTGGTATGCTGGTATGTTCTAATGATCATCTCAGTTGGTCAGAATCAGCATCTAGAGCTAAAATGTTAATATAAATGTTAATATAAATAAAATATTCATAGCTGGTGTACTATATATCAATCATACAAATGTATACATCAGTTAGAAGTAATCACTAATACTGGCCTGGAAGCACTTATATTGAATATAGACTAGTAACAGTAATGCTGTCATTAAAAAAACAACAACAAGAAAAATACACTTCAATATTTTCTCCAAATAAACAATCATATAACACTCAGAGTGAATAAATAACATTTCGTTGTAAAGAAATGTGTTTTCTCTTTTCTTTTCACAATTTATTGGTTCCTTTTTTTTATATTTTACACAATTTATTCACATGATTTCACTTCTGGGTTCCAAATTAAACATTAATACAATCAATCAAACTTTATTTATAATACATATCACTTTTAAATTAATCAAATGCTGTTCAAATTGCTCTAAAAGTGATGCAAAACTTAAAATAATAATAACAATAATAAAAGATTTAGGGACTAATTCACATCAAAAACATTATCTAGAATGTCTGACTTTTGTGCAGTGTTTCATATTTTTATGGGTTTTAGTATGTATACTTATTTTATGTTTTTATATCATTAATATTAATTAACTTATTTTATTATTATGTTTATTATATCTTAGCCATCTTTTTTGCATAATTTATCATTTTTATTTTTTTATATAAAAAAATCAAAATGATCAATCATGTAAAAATAATTTTATGATAATTCAACTGCAGAATAAAATATTCTAAATTAATAATAATAATAATAATGATAATAATAATAAGAAGAACCTAACAAATATAATATTACATACAAATAATTTTTTTGGTCTACATTTAAAGCATTAATAATGATGGAAAAGCTTATGATTTGTCATTTATCCAGCATTCTGATATTTCCTGCATCCACTAGTTTATGTATCTTTTATTAATTATTATTATTATTATTAGTAGTAGTAGTATTAGTAGTATTTAAAGACTTCTGGAGGACTAAACTAATAAAAATGTCAGCAGGAATCCTGACTGAATTTTTGACAGAAAAACAAACATGATATTTTATTTGTAACGGATAGAATACAGACAGTTTATTTGGAGCATCAGGTCGGTGGGACACGATGAGTTTATTCTTGCATCTTTGTTCTGCTGTTGTCTGTGATACAAACTCACAAAGGAATAAAAGAAGACAAAGGAAAGAAGCTCCGCCCTCTGAGACACCTGAGCTCAGGTAGCTTAGAGACGCTGCTGCTGCAACAACACACTGGATCTGTTGTGTGTTTGTGAGCTTAGCATTAGAATAAAATCATGTTTATCACCCAGCTCACTTCAAAATTGTCAGAATTCAGACCACTCGATTCACTGGTTTGATCTTTAGAAAAGGATCTAGAAATGCTTCATCTGTGGCTGTGAAAAAAGATTCCTGGTATAAAAATGACAAAGCAGCCGATAGAACTGATGATCAAAACTATGAAGATTTGATCAATCGATTTCTACTTTCTCTTTTATGACTCCTGTGCATAAAACAACTAGTATTTAACTTAAATGAAGCCGTAATCTGACATTAACCTACAACACAAAGTTTATTTAACTAAACTGAACTTTGAGGAGCACTTAAGTAACACCTTAAACTACTCATAATAAAATGGCTTTCTTTCTATTTATTTTAATCTTTGGTCATTAACACTGACCTAGCTATCTGATCTAGTTGATATTTAAGGTTTGTCATCTGATTTGTTTCAGTTTTCATGATTTGCCTGACTAAACAGTTATAGTTAGAATTAAAAACCGGGGCTCAGGATGTTCATTTAACTTTTAGTGTCTAAAACTTGCAAAATAAGTTTCCACTATTTCAGTTTCTTTTTGAGACTTCAGCTGCTGTATTCTCCTATAAAAGATGTTTAATGGGCTTTCTACACACATTTAAAAGTCAAACGGTGTCTTCAGGAGGATTTGGATAAATGCAGTCAAACAAAGAGTTGATTTTCCATTTGAACCGATGCGTGTACGACTGTATGTTTAACAGCTTAAAGCACATAGACGCATCAGATTACAGCGTTTGTCTGCTTTGTGCTGTCAGGGGAACAAATGCTCAACATGTTCAGGAGCTTGAATGAAGTGACTAAACCAGACATTCATGTGCTTTTTGTGTACTTTCCTGGTGGATATACTATGGAACAGACGTTAAAAGGCCGATTGAAATAGAAACCAGTGAGACTTAAGTTTTTCCCATTAAGTGCACTATAAACGGACAGAAAACAGACCAACAAGTCTACAAAAACCAATAAATCTATCAACAGAATACCCAGTTTGTAACCTAAAACCATCATATAGGTGTTGTTTTCAAACATTTAACCTCCTAAAGACTGATATTTCCCACTTATGTAACAGGTTATGTAATGTATGGACCTTAATTTAGATCCCTGACACTAGAATCAGATTATTTAAGTCTTTTTAAGTCCATAAGTCTTTTGAGAGGTTTTCGGGTGGCTGGATGTTGGAGTTGGCTTTCTGTCAGACTGTGAAGTAGAGTACAATGTCAGACTAAGGCTGAATCCCAAACCGCCCCCTACACACTCCCCCTCCACTACCGAGTGTCACTCCAAAAGAAGTCACACTCACAGCTGTGGAGGGCACCTATTATTGAAGGGGGAGGGTATAAATACGATCGTCAGGAATGGGACGCCCTGTCGCCTCACCGGAAAACGGAAGACGTCATCGCCATGGTAACAGAAAGACGCCTACTGTGCATGGCTGTAGCGCTGTGGCACAGGTTGCAACTAACAAGGATCGCTGCTGCTTCCAGAAGACGAAAGCGTCCCACTTTTTTTCACTCACATGTTTTCCAATCCTATTATCTGGCATTTCAGATCCAACAAATGAATGAATGAATTAATTCTGTCAGTTGTGTTCAAATTTTAAGGTGTCAGGGGGTGCACAATTAAATCAAACGTCAGCAGAGAAGAAGATTTGTTTCTTTTGGTTTATCTTTTTACACCACTCTTTGTGATGTTCTGTCAGTGTGAAAAAGGCGTGGGAGAAATAAACGCATGTGGAACTTACATCGATATGTTGTTTCCTCCTCCATTTCGACGTTGCACTTCCTGAAAAAGTTGTCCAGAGTGAGCATCGATGCAGACTCGCTATTTAAGGGCTGAACAGTCCACTCTCCCTCCGCACTACGCGGTTTGGGACGGCCCTTAATATGGAGGACCCTCCACGGGAACGCGCAAACGGAGGGGTAGTGTGTAGGGGGCGGTTTGGGATTCAGCCTAAGTCGCCTCAACCAGGAGCAGAGTCTGGCTGAGATGAGACCAAAATCAGGCATAAAGGATGAACTGGGGTTTAAACACTGCAGCGAGCTGATTGGTGGATGAGTCTCAGGTGTGTCAGATGGTTTCCAGGTGAAGAGAATCAGGCAGCCATGCCCAGGTACACTTACAAAGAAATTCAACAAACAAGACAAAAAAAGAGAAGCAGAAACACCAGAGGAGAGGAAGGGAGCAGCTGTCTGGTGACAAATTAGTGATTGTTCTGGACTTGGAGGTTAAAATAAAAGCTTCACACTTTTTATAACTCACAGCTTCCAGATGAACCATTCAGAATGAGAAGCTTCCTCTCAGTCCACCAGGTTTATTTACTTTCTACAACTTCTCGTGTTAAACTTTAAAATATCTCAAAAACTTATCAGATGTTCTGCTGCTGGCTGAAAGAGTGAACAAAGAGTCTCCATGCACTCCCAGCAACTGAGGAACCGAACACCGAGCAGATTACATTTGTTTTTGATGGAAATGTCATCACAAAAAAATTAAATCTGTAATATTAGCATTGCTAATGTGGTTAACATTACCATGAGCTAGGACTGGGTGGTTTTCAAGTGGCCTGTTGTGAATGTTGTGCTTCAGTTCCCCCTAAACTCAATCATTTACATCTGTTAGCTTCACTCCTGCTCTCAGATAAACTGCATTTAAATACAGCTGAATTCCCAATAAAGATGTTCTCATTTGCATATTTTACTGTTTGAGCTGTCAGACAGACAGGCAGGCAGGCAGACAGACAGACGTGTTAACCAGCAATCACCATTTCCAGTTTGTACTTCTGCAGCTAAAACCCTCATTTTAGAACTTCAGCATCATCTGACAAACTCATGAAACCCAAGAATCTAGAAGTACAACTGTGTGGTAAATTCAGCAAGATTTCAATGTCAAATGATCTCTAAGTTAAAAGCAAGAGAAAGTCCTGATCTTCCAGTTCAGCCGCCTGGAGACAGTTGTTTTGCTCTGTGCTGTCAGTCATCGACACAGAGAGAGTTTTCTTCCTGAAGGGGCAGAGACAGCAGCAGTTCATTGGTTTTCAGATCCTTAAGCCAGAATCATGGGAAGATCCATCATGTTTGCAGTATTTTGAGCTGGAAAATTGAAAAAACGTGCTGTGTGTGGACATGTGAACTTGAAATTAATTTGGTGAAAAGTGGCACAATATGGAAGATTCCTCCAGGAACTTTCCCAAGAACTAATCCATGAACTTTCCCATGTGTTAAAGTTCCTCTGGTGCATTGTGATTTGTGGTTTTCACAGCAGCGCTAAAGCCGAGGGAGGATTAAATTAAATTATTCTGCAAATGAGTCAGATTTGTCAGCATTTCAGAAGAGTGACCGTCACAAATTCCCTTTGAGGAATCATCTTCTGCCAAAAAGGACAACAAAGCCTCGGCCGGTTGGCTGTTCAATCTCTGCTCATCCATAAACTTCAAGCAAAACAGCGCATAGTTTCGAGTTTTTCTAACACTACTGCAGAAAATCAAGCAGCTCAGTTTAAAAAAAAGGGTTATTCTCATAAAACTATGATCCTTTGATGAGACTCAGTTATCTGTTGAAATGTAAGTCCTGTTCATTCCAGTTGAGGAAGTAGTTTTTGCACGTAAATGTCATTTTTAAAGTGTTTTTATTGGTTTAGTGATAAAATGAGGGTATGCTTTGACTATTTGTATTCATCACAGCAAAAACAACACCAGTAATGCAAAATATTAGCAATATGTCACAACCTCTACAGGCTGTTGTTTCCTTTTTGCTCTCAATTTTTTTCAGCTAATCTTTTGTTTTTCTTCTCATTTTCAGTCCTAAAAAACACCTTTGAAGTCTGGAAGATTCCTTCAGATGGTTTCTAATGAAGTGTTTCCTGGCAGTAAGTTGAATTCATGTCATGTTTACTAAAGGTAGCGTTGCTAATTGGTGGCTACATGAAAAGAACTGCACAACTTATAAAGTCAAGATTCAAGAGTTTTTATTGGTCACATGCTCATACCCTGTGCTCTAATCCTGTGCAGTGAAATGCAGAGGGACTGTTCTCAAGACCCTGCAAGAACAAAAGTTGTAACAAACGAGAAAATCTGAAAAAAAGTCACAGAAGAGACCAGAGGAATGATAGTGGCTCCACTGTTTGAGTTGTTATGTCAACTCAAACAGTGGAGCTTGCAGTTGGATATCAGCGAGAGACAAGTTTCAGAAAAGAGTCATAAACAAACAGATAAGTTCCCACAAAGCCAAACCCAGTCCTGACGTGGTTCACATGCCCTCACAGTGACCTTATGCTACCATATCTACCCAGAGCGGATCAGATACGTGAAACCGACCTGAGCGTGACGGTGGAGGAAGCTGCTGCATGGGTTAGAAAATGCTGACTCCTGGGAATGTGGGAAATGCAAGAGAGAAACCATAACGCAGATGGTTCGAGGAGGCTGAAGGGCAGACAGGTGGAAAGTTACCTGGCTGGATGACGTCCAACAAACTACTTCTGATGACTTTTCTCCTGAGGCCTCTTCAGTGTGACGTTTTAATGTGTCCTTTGCTCATGGGCAGAGACACATGCTGCTGATTTAAGGGAAGGCAGACAGCGTTGATTGGTCTCATTATTTCTCCCGCTCGAACGATTGTTTTCCGTGAAGTAGTTTGGGAAAAGCATCCCAAAAGAGATGCTTTTCCAGATCAGCTGGACTGTTTTAATGAGCCACCTGGGCGCATTAAAACATGTATCTACTTTGCAACTCTACAAAGTAGATATGACTCGAGGAACAGCAGGGTTTACAGATCGCTCCACCACTTTGGGTTAGTTGTTTATTTTGGGTTATTAGATGCCTTGAAATTTTAATCTTACTGACTCACGATCCCCTGACTTTTCCTCTTGTAGCATCATGTTGATATTTTTTGTCTCCCTTGAAATCTCTTGACAAGTTTTGGTTGATGGTTTGTTGTAAAAACTGAGATAGGTGTCCTTAAAATGACTTTTTGTGATTCATTCTTTTGGATTTTATTATTCCTGAGCATGTCAGCGTGACGATGTTAGCATTTGTTGTTCTGTCAGTGGGTTAAAATGGTCTTTCCTTCAAACGTACCATTCTGCATGTGATAGCAGCGAAAATCTGGCTTCTGACTGCAACTTGGTATCATTTTGGTAAAGTGGATCAATGCTGGCTGGTTAGTATTTGAAGAGTTTATTTGCAAAAACAGATAACTCCATTTTTAAAATTTTTCAGCAAACTTTTTTTATTGTTTACTCGAGATAATATCAATCAAACTAAAGTTGAGTGGATTTGACTCAGTAGAAAACTACATGACAAAATAGAGAAAAAAATATTATTACTATTACTATTATTATTACTGTCTCAAGTAAACAATAAAAAAAAAGTTTTCTGAAAATTTATAAAATGGAGTTTTCTTTTTTTGCAAATAAACTCTTCATTTCTTTAAACCAATCACAGTCCTCTGTGGGCGGTGCAAAGTCTGGGATGCCGTGATGGTGTCCCTAGCGATGTGGGGGAATTATTTTGGGGGAACACTTGCATTCAAGTTTCGTCTGGGTTAAATCTGTAAAATAGCAGCAAATTGCTACAAGAAAGTAGAGCTAAAACTGCTAAAAAAAAACCCACCAACTATTTCTACAGTGTGAGCTCAATCATCTGTTCAAAAGATGATAAATAATCAAATATTTGCAGCGTTAATGACATTCTAATCAGCCTCAGCTTATCACACTGAACACGGCAAACTTTGCACCTGCTTAGCATTAGCATGTTATCATTTAGGTCATAGCACTGAATCTTTGAGTTTTGACAAAAAAACAATATTGGGTCACAGGAAATAGTCTCTTCTCTACAGTTACTGGTATTTCAAATTACTGATGACCTAATAGTTTCCTAACATAAAGATTAGGAAAGATCAGGATTTCTATTAAGGACAAGAAATCCTGAACTCTAGGTGTACAAATATTAATTTACTACAACTTAAACGTTCTTTTCAATCGATCAGTGCAGAAATTGCAGTCAACACAGAACATCAACTCAATATAAGGTTTGACTAAATCAATAAATTAGAATTTTTATCCTGCAGTTAGGCATTTATTTAAGTTTTACTAGATTCTCCTGAAGTGAGAACATCATCACTATGGTATCTTCTGCAATTCAAATGTTCATAAGAAGTGAAAAATCAAAGAAAACAAGCTTCACGCTCTGTGGGATATGGTCTTAAAGGGAGTATTCTTTGATTGGTGTCTAAAAAAAACTCTTCCGCGAGAAAGACCACAAACATTTCATCAAACTTCCACGTTAAAAAATTTACTTGACTGAGCAAGAATTGTTTCTGAAACCATCATTCGGTGGTTTGAGCTGCTTGACTGTAGCCAAACTGCTGCTCCACTAAAACAACAAAGTGCAGTTGATCTTTGAGGTTCTGTGGTTTTATGGTGATTTTCAAAGTATTTGGAACTCATCTGTTCTGATTTACCTCAACTCACAATGAATAAAATGCCTAAAAAACTCAAAACTCAAGCTCACCTCTTGAGAAACCACCAATTTATTTATTTTTATGGATTTTTATGCCATTTTTATGAACACATGGATAATATGTTGCCACCAATAAAATGCCTGAATGGACAAAATGTCATTATAAATTTGACATTTTAATTTGAAAGGAACCTTAAGCAGCATTTATCCCTGACACTGGCTTTTTAAACCACTTTTCCAGCCAACAAGTTAAGACAAAGGTCATGTGTGATGGTTTCTGACTAATTACCAGTAAGTGAATCAATAATTATCCCTTTTCTCACACAACAATGAAACCCCCATTTGTCAGGAAACAAAAGCAGCAGGACTGTGTTGTAAAAACTTCTCACATTTTCTTGCTGACATTTGAAAGGTGGGACTTTCCCTGTGAACCAAAACTCTCAGTTTGGTGTTTTTTCATTTCATTTTGCTTTTACAGAGAAATGAAAGTGTGAAAGTGAATGTGTTTCCGTTGAGCTTCTAGCTTCGAGCTTCTCTTCTCCGTCTACGTCAACGTCAGATTTAAAACGGATTAAATACGACGGCTGAAGACATTTTCTGTGCTTTGGTTGTTATGAATGACTTTTTGCTTCATGTTTTACTGTTTTTGACATCAGATCTACACAAAGTGGGTCACTTTTGGTTTAAAGCAGCTGTGAGATACAAGAAAATAAGAATATAAGAATTTAAACCTCACTGCCAGTCCATCCTTCATTTCTTCACATTTTACTTCATGTACTTGACATTTTCATCTTTATCTGTGGTATTTTCGAGGACATGTGACCATATTTCAGTCTTAAAATCAGCCATATCATGAGCACCATACTTCCTCTTTCACATCGTATTTATCCTCTGATATCAGTTAACATCAGTTATCCATCAGTGACATTTCTCCAGTACAATGCAGGTGAGTGGAGTTTACCTTGTGGTACTTACAGGCACTAAAAAGTACATTTTGAAATAGTCTTTCAAGTCTTTATTTTTTGTAATTTTTTTTCTCAGTTTGAACACGTTTCTATCAAAGCATGCCACATAAAACCAGCCTCTAAAGCCTGCATTAATAGAGTTTAATAGAATAAAAAAAACAGTATGAAAGTATTTTCTTGAAATTCGCTTACAGCAGAAAGAGAAGAGCTGCCACCACCATAAATACAGATAAGTAAAAATAAACAATAAGAGAAATAGAAAATGCACACCAAGTGTAATACAGACTCTAGGGGAAAACGTCTGCAGGAATGCAGAGAGTTACTGTCCGGTTTTCTTTTCTAAGCTCTGAAGCAGCGTTGTTGCTGAAACCTCATCTTACAGTAAAATCTGGTTCGGTTTCACTTTTATGTTTCTTGTTGGCTAGGGTTAGGGTTAGGTTCTCTCAGGAAGTCTTTGTTCTGGAGCTCCTACCAAAGAAGTCAGCAGCACAAATTAAATATCAACTTCATTGTGTTTGAATGAGAGATGTCAGAGCTGGTGGACAGCAGAAAATTAGTCATTTGGGTGAAATTAAAGTT
Source organism: Acanthochromis polyacanthus (assembly GCF_021347895.1). Lineage (NCBI taxonomy): Eukaryota > Metazoa > Chordata > Actinopteri > Pomacentridae > Acanthochromis > Acanthochromis polyacanthus. The sequence continues at coordinate 356,907 of NC_067127.1, read as the reverse complement.
AAAATCATAGACCTTACTGTCCTTAGTGTCTTTTACTGTCTGTAAACCTTAAAGATTGGATCAGCCAGCAGCAGCTCCTCTCGGTCTACTGAAGTTAGGCGTGTTTGTACGAGATGAACAAACGTCCAGTTCGGTTGCAGACTTTGTGTCTCTAGCCGGTCGGTCTAATCAGAACAGGAACAGTCGGGTTTTAGAGATTAGAGGAAGAGATGAGCGGACCTCAGCATGAAACGCTGGCTGCCACAGAAACTTCAAAGTTCCTTTTGTCGAGAGCCACAGACACAACAGAGCTGCACAGAGACACACAATGACAACATTCACTAACTTTTTTAAAAAAAAATTGGCTCTAAGAGTCGTCTTCCTCTGCAGACAGAATCCCTCAGAAGCTTCTTGACGTTTCTGTGGGTGTGTCTAGACAGAAAATCACATCAGGACATCTACTAACTCCATGTTTTCAGCTTCAGAGAAAACAGAACATTTCACACATGACCAAGACAAGAAGAAAAGCATTTGAACATGAATATTCCTTTTATTGTAATGTAAAATGCTGAATGAAACCCCACAGAATGAATACAGAAAACTACATGTAGATTCTGGAAATGTGACAAGTCTGCAAATCTTCTAAAGTTGACATGCAGCAATTGTAGAATCTCATTAAATGTCCTTTGGCAAAACCCGTCCTTAATTTGGCACTTTTGTTTGCATCCACAAGCTCCTGGTTGTATCTTTGACTCCTCTGAACAGAACTGGTGCAGTTCAACTACATTTGGGGAGACCAGTCTAGAACCTTCATTCCAGCCTGATGGAACCATTTCTTTACCACGTCTGATGTGTGTTTGGACTCATTGTCTGGTTGAAACATCCAAGTGTGTCCAAGATCAACCTTCTGCTGATGGTTTTAGGTTCTCCTGAAGAATGTGGAGGTGATCCTCCTTCTTCATTATTATTTACTCTGTGGAAAGTTCCAGTTCCACAGAGCATGAAACTGCCACCACCATGCTTGGTGATAGGTTTGGTGATCTTTGGCCTCATCTTCTCTCCTCCAGACATATTTCTGGTCATTGTGGACAAATATGTAGCTCTTATTTTTCATCTGACCTCAGAATTTCTTCCAGAAGGCCTTTTCTTTGTCCATGTGATGAGTGGAGCTTTAAGGTTCTGTTTCTAGAGGAGGAACTTCCTTCTTCATGGATAGGAGGAATGAAGGTTAGCCGCATGTATGATGACTGTACTTGGTGTGTCATCTGTGTGTGAATGAGAGGGACCCAAGTGGAAGAGTGAGGTTACAGGGAGAAGAGATCAAGAAGGTGGAGGATTAGGACTAACCCTCTAACCCTACGTCAGCAGTCCAGAGTGTGGAAAATAGGTGAAGAAGCGTGTACAGGCAGGCTGGAACGGCTGGAGAAAAGTGTCAGGTGTGATGTGTGACAGAACAGTATCACACATAGTAATAGTAATACTAATCAAATAGTAAACCCTTAGCTGACCTGACCAGCCATGTTGTTTGGTCTGGAGACAGTGTCCCTGAGGAAAAGACAGGAGGCAGAGCTGGAGGTAGCAGAACTGAAGATGCCGAGGTTAGGGTATATTTTATCTATTTTATCTAATCCTGATCCTGGATCCAGGAATGAGTACATCAGAGGGACAGCAGCACATGTTAGAGGCTTTGGAGATAAAGTCAGAGAGGCCAGACTGAGATGGTTCGGACATGTCCAGAGGAGAGAGAGAGTGAATATATATATGCCACTCAATAATATTTGCTGAGTGGCATAGGGTGGCTTCCTGCCTAGCAGTAGGACATGAAGGTAGAAGAAAGGGTTAGATGGAGTCAACTGATTCGCTGTGGCGACCCCTGAAGGGAAAAGCCGAAAAGAGAAGAAGAAGTTCATAAAAGCAAAATATTGTCACGGGTCTGGTTTATAGTGGTAAGCGAGTGTAGGCTGTGTCTGTAGTTGTGTTGTGAAGGCCATGTGAGGACAGAGATGAAGTCTAGAAATGTAAACAGACTCTGAAAGTCTGAGCTGTTTGGATGAAACTTCTGAGACTGTGATGCCTATAAAAGGGAACACAGTCGTTGTCTTCCTCCTCTCTAAAGGGCAAACCAACCTCATTTTTTCTCCTTGTTTATCTTTCTTCTTCTTCTACAGACCAACACGTGGACGGATTATGAAGCTACACACCTCTGACATGGGTGTCCTGTGACCTCTGACACAGGACTTCCAAAACAAAAGTCACTGAGACATGATTTATGGCAGTTTTGTGTCTGCAACTGTGAGTCTTGCAGATGTTTTGCAGCATTTTGCATCACTTTATTTTTGGTCCGTGTGTGTCAACTTTTGGTCATTTCGAGTCTCTGTTTGGATCTTTTGCATTCATTTCTAGTCGATTTGTGTCTCTTTGTGGTCATGTTGGGCTGATTTCTGAGCATTTTGTGTCTGTTTTTTTTTAAAATCTCTTGCATCGATTTATTGTCATCCTGTGTCTCTCGGAGTCAGTTTGCATGTCTTTGTGCTTGTTTTGCTTCTCATTCTGGTCACTTTGTGTTGCTCTGTGGTCATTTTATGTCTCCTTCTGATCTATTAGTAGTCAAACTGTGTCTCATGGAGGTCAGCTTGCATGTCTTAGAGTAATTTTTGATTATTTCGTCTCTCTGTGGGCTCATATTAGCCATTTTGTGTGTCATTTTGTTCTTTTGCATCTATTCGTAGCCATTCTCTAAGCCTTTCTTGGTCATTTTGCCTCCTTCTTGGTCATTTTGGCTCATATTTGTAATTTTTCCAACTTCTTTGTGGTTGGATTTTTCTCATTTTAGTAATTTTGTGTTTCATATTGTTCATTTTGTGTCTCTTTACGGTTGTTTTCCGTCTCATTGTGGTTGTTTGCATTAGTTCGTGGTCAGCCTGTGTCTCAGTTCTTTCATTTTTTGTTATTCTGTGGTCGTCTTATGTCTTGTTTTGATTGTTTTGCCTCCCTTTATGGTTGTTTTGTGTATCATTTTGTATCTGTTTGTACAATACTGTACGTCTTTATTTGCACCTTTGTCCCATTTTAGTCATTTTGTGTCTTATTTTGATCTTTTGCATCCATTTATAGTCACCCTGTCTGTCTTTGTGGTTGTCTGCATGCCTTTAAGGTCATTTTTGGTCTTTTTCTGTCTCATCGTTTTGCATCTATTTGTAGTCATCTTGTGTATTTTAGTTGTCATTTTGTGTGTCTTGTAGGCCATTTTCAGTCATTTTGTGTGTCTCTGGTGATTTTATGTCTCATTTTGATAATTTTACATCCAAGTGTAGTCATTCTGAGCGTAGTAGTCTTCAGTAGTCATTCCTTTTCATACCTAGTTATGACGGTTTTGGATCTCATTGCTGTATTTGCATCTAATTTTGGTTCAGATTTTGGTTGTTTTCCATCTCTTTGTCTCAGCCTGTGTCTCTTTGAATTCAATCCATGTCACATTTGGGTTACGGTCACAACCCTAACCCTAGCCTAAGGGTTAGCCTAACCCTACCTCCTCCATACTCTTGTATCATTCTACATCACATGACACCTCTTTAGCATCTGGCTTTGGTCATTTTGAGTCTCTTTCTGGGACAAGACCTCAGACTTTTGTTTGACACTGAACACAAAAGACAGAAAAGATAGTTTCATTAGTTAGTTTCATTAGTTTCATTCACAGCAAAGAATGAATGAAGACACGCTCAAGAACACACTCAAAGCTCCAGTGGGATGAACAAATGAATGCGATGAACAACAACGAATCAAATCATGAGCTCAAACCAGCTGAAGAGTTGAGATTCGAGAGAACCAGAATTGATCAAGTTGATCAGTCAATTGATCAGCAATGAACACAAGTTTGTTTTAAATCGGAGATGAAGTTTTGTTTGTAAGAAAACGTTTTTGGGGGAAAGTTTTGACCTCAGGTTTGATGTTCTGAAAGTCTCATCAGTTCCATATTGAACCACAGTCATAAATGGTTGACTGTGATCTAAGAGAACTGTTAAGATGAACTACTGTGTTTCAGGTTGTTAACACCTCTATTTTTCTCTCCGGAAGATTTCTTTCTATCTCTTTCTATCAGTTTGTGTTGCAGCTCCGTCTCTCTGAAAACTGAACATGTTTGTCGGACTGTGACAGAAACAAACAGCCTGATAGTTTCAGAGTACTTCAGTGTCAACAGACGTGCTTCTGGCTGAAAACCACACAAGTGCTGCGTTGAGTCATCTGAAGAAGCTGCCTCATGTTTAAGATTTCCACACGGAGTAGAATTAGTATTAGTATTCTTCTCTACTTTCCTTTGTACTGTACGCTTTACGTTGGGGGTTTTTATGATTCACAGAAGTGTCGGCTGAAAATGATCTGACGTGTTTGAGGTGTAAACCTTTAAATGTAGGTCAAAGAAACTCCGAACAGGAAACAGGAAAAGAGAACAAGTTCTGCAGGGTGCAGCTACAGAACATACTTTACACGTTCAGCTGTAAATACCAGCTTCCTACCAGCATTAGAAATATGCAAAAATCCGTGTTCGTGTTAGGGTTAAGGACAGATAATTAATGATTCTTAGTTGCAGTTTAAAGGAGTTAGAAATGATTAGGAACAGAGCATAAAGAAAATGTTTAGAAGAGATGATTTAATCTAACATTCATTGTGTGTGTGTGTGTGTGTGTGTGTGTGTGTGTGTGTGTGTGTGTGGTGTGTGTGTGTGTGTGTGTGTGTGTGTGTGTGTGTGTGTGTGTGTGTGTGTGTGTGAGTTTTTTTTTTTACAGTGTATCAAACTAAGACTAAAATAGCTTCAAACAGAGAAGCTATTCTCTGTAATTCTCAGAGTCTCAGTTTTGTTCCTCCAGAGTCATGTTTGTCCCCTGAGGGCCGTCAAAAGGCATTCTGGGAAATGTGGGAAATAGCCATGCAAGCAGCGATAGATCTACAAACACTTTATCCCAAAAAGAATCCCTGGAATGCATTTACCATCGCAGATAAGAGCAAACCTGCTGTACGATCAGTCAGCAGCTTTACAGGCTCTGTGCTTCTGATCCACACTAAATGTTAACGTGTGGGAAACTGAATATCTGCGACTGTCCAAACCTCTAGATCAGGGGTCGGCAACCCGCGGCTCCGGAGCTGCATGCGCCTCTTCTAGCCCTCTGCTGTGGCTCCCTGTAACTTTGGAAAATAAATTGTTCTGCCTTTCAGGCACGTTTCAATGCATTTTAATATAGAGTTTTATTATGAAATTACCGCTCTTATTTTGACGTGTCACTCCACCGGATGTGCTGCTGGGTTTTTTTCCACCGGGAAATGAGAGCGCTAAGTTGATGCAGAGAAGATGGAGAAGCAACGCCTGTAGTTTCACATCGTTTTGTACTCAAGAATGGCAAGCCTGTATATTAAAGCTCCACTCCAAGAAAGACACGTCTGTCTTTGAGTGAAAAGTACTCGTGATAGGGTGATACACGTTACTCGCAAGAACACGGCTCGATGTCACATCCAGGCAGCAGGTCCGAGAGTCAGAGGAGTGTCGTCTTGGAAAATAGGGCAGCGACTTACCGGAGAAAAGTTATTAGCTTAAGATAAATAGATAAATAGATTTTACAAGTCAAATAGACATTCGCAAAATATTGAGTTCCGGCTAACATTATGTAACATATGAGGTCCAGGAGCAAAAATGACATTAACCAAGTAAGATAAATATTAGTGGAAGGACACAATTTAAAAAAATGAATCTATCTAATTAGAGGCTTTGTAATTAATTAATCACAACTGATTAACAAGGGCATAGAGGTTAAAAAAAGCGATATATGAAGTGTTGTCTTCATTTTAAATGCCAAAAGGATTTTGCGGCTCCCGGTGTTTTCTTTTCTGTGGGAAACGGGTCAAAATGGCTCTTTGAGTGTTAAAGGTTGCCGACCCCTGGTCTAAATATTAGCTATATAAATATTAACTGTGTTAGCAGGGATAGTGAGCCGCTGGAGGTCAAAGAGATCATGTGTCTCAATGTTCAGGATTTTCTCCTCTCCTCTTCCTCAGGAAGTCGCTGCAGGAACTGAGATCTGAATCTGACATGAAGAGAAAATGCAGGCAGTTTCCTCAGAGGATCCTCGGAACATGAAATTTATGACTCTATTCATACAAACTGAAGTATGATTACACAGAGTTGTTTTTGGTGACTAATTCTTGAAAGACAAGTTTTGTTTTCCTACTCGACTCCAGAAAGCATTTCTTTGTGCCGCTGACTTTGTTTAGCAGTAACAGGAAGGGTTTTCCCAGCCTGCTGCCACAGACGGAAGTTCTCTATTGTCTCAGATATCCTCGTATTCTGTCGTACCAACGCCTCGCCAACATTTTAATCAGCAGAACAAATACGATAACTTTAGTACAGCTGTTTGAAGAGTTGCTTTTTCTGATTTTAAGAAAAGCTAAAGTTTTTAGATGATAGTATGTCTAATTATGTTGACATCACCAGTAACTACAAACCTTTGTCTTTTTGTTAATTCAGAACACCATGCTGATTTAGATGTCATACTAGAATGTCGATCACAAATATGACAATTGCAGCAATTCACCGATTAAAAACCTCTGGTGGAGTCCTCACCTCGGAAACATAAAAATTGAGTTTTATCTATTATCTTTTTCTATCCTCTTTTAAATCTAACCAAGTACCGTGAACAAATGTGCAAATGCAGCATTTAATGTGATTTTAAGTGCAATGTAAAGACAGTTAAATAATTTCTCTGTGTTATTATTTTTTACCAATTAATTTACAAGTTGCAAAGTTACAAATTTACTGTATTGTCATTGATAATAGGATTAATAAAATTAAACAAAAATCAGATGTTTAGATTACAGTAGCAAAATTCAAGCTAATTAGCTGATACCGAAAGCTAATCCAGCATAATATTATTGATCTACGTACAGTCAGCTAGTTAGCTAGTGCTAGAGCAAGCTGTGTAGCATTATGTCATTTGCTAAATCCAAATTAGCTAATGCAGCATAACATTAGCTGGTGTGACAACAAGCTGATGTCTCATAATGTCATTAGCTTAACGTACAGTCAGCAAGTTAATACATTTTTTTCTGGTTAGCTGCCATGCTGCTGTATTAGATGATTGTACTTTAAAACCTCACATTACTGACATTAGAACAAAAGTTCTACTAAACTAAACTCTCTCTCTAAACTCTCTCTAATAATCCTCTAAATAACTCTCATATTAACATTAATCTGATTTATGAATTAAGATTAGTGAGGAAACTTTTACCTGTGATGTGTTTTCTGTTGTTTCACATACACAACACAAAATGTCACATTTTCTGCATTGGCTGCATGTAATGAAGTGGAGGTCACAGGTCTCCTAAAATGACTTTTCACGTCTGAAAAGTTAACCCTGGCCCCCCCTTAGTCGTGTTTGACACTTTGGGTCTCCAACATCACAAACAGGTTGTGTTTCTAACGCCCACACACAGAGATGCTTCTCCTCCAGGAACTCTTTTCACCGACATGAATCACACTTTGAGCTGGGACGCTTCAAACATGGAATCTGGGGAATTTTTCTGCATCAATTGAATTAACACAAAAGATGTCTTTATTCATAGCTGCTATGTTGCTGCAGACAGGAGACAGATACAAATGAAGAAGAACAAATAACAGGAGCACAAGTGCTTAGGACAAACTTTTCTGCTTCTGACCTCCGAAACAAAGCAATTAGAATATAATAATAATAATAATAATAATAATAAATTCTATGAAAATGTGAATCTTTTCCTGTCAGATTGTTTGATTTCAAGGGTTTTAGCTAGAAAATATCCAGTATTTGAATAGAAAACTTGGAAAAATGTTTTTTTTTCCTTATCATGTAAATCCTAAAATTAGATTTACATGATAATGTCAGACCCTCAGTTAATGAATCACTGCTTTTACTGTAGAAATATTCATATACTGTCATTTATATCCACTGTGAAGCCGCTAAATAGTCAAGTTATTGACTTAAACATTGATTTTGTGTTTCTTTAGTTCTTCTAGTTTAAATCTGCCAGTCTCCGTAATGTACACACTGAATTTGCTGCATTCTGGAGAGTTTTGTGCCTTTTCTGCTCCAGTTTAAGTTGATGTGTTTCTTTATTCGAACAAAATTATAGGAGCCACGTTTTCTTTTCTATTTTCATGCACACATTTGAAATATTGACCTCCAGTGAAATTTATCTTTGCGTTACTGCTCTTCTACTTCATATTTCCTGTAATTTAACTTAACTTAATTTTTTACATTTTCTCCCATTTCTGCACGAATTTATGGGGAAAATGTCTTTTAAGAAAACCCACAAATTTCAGCCAAAAAGACAAAATGTTGTCCAAACTGAAGAAACTAGAGGATCTCCAAACGTTGCATCACGTCAAATGACAGGAGCATAAATTTTAACTTGAATCCAGACTCCTCCAGACGCTCAGTGGTTTTTAGTAAACTGCCTCTTGTGGCTCAGAAGTGTGCCTTTGTCCAGCCACACGGCTTGTGATGACTGTTTACTCGGCCCCACTCCCACCGAACACTGAAACTATTCATCAGACGCCAATGCAGCCACGAGATGCTGGAAACCCAGACATGCTGCAGAATCTGAGGTAGAAGTGGTTCCTGGAAGAATAAAGGACGATTATTATGATAATCAACCTAACCCTAACCCTATCCCTTTGTGAGGGACAGCTTAAATCTGCCCCTATGTGGAGGATGTGTTGGAAAAATCCTGTGAACTTTAAGAGCAGCAACTTATTCCAAGAAATGAAGGAGAAAAAACACAATGTGAGAAGGAATAAAACTGTCAAAACCACTAAACCGCTGGCATCACTGTTTGGTATGGAAATACCACAGAGGCAGACCACAGGCAGGGTGGTCTCTCCCTGCCTGTTATTAAGACGAGGACATCAGAAGTCTTTTCCTACGTGCAGCACTGTAGGAAAAGAGCAGAGGGTATCCCCAGAGACTCACTCTCTGCATACAACCTGAGACACAGCAGAGCAAAAAGCATCATTACCGACTGATGGCAAAACAAAACTACTGAACTCAAAACGATATATATATATATATATATATATATATATATATATATATATATATATATATATAATATATATTTTTAAAAAAAACTTCACGTCTCACATAATCATGAATCAGATCTTGTTGACTAAGAGGCAAGAGACTAATAATACTTGTTTTATGAATCAAAGGATTCGTCTTGTACTGATAAGCTGAAAAACTAAAAGCTTCTAATTATTGTAATAGAAATTAAAGGTACAACAGCTCCCTCTGGTGTTTGACATGTCTCATCTCTGCAGCTGCAGACTGTGAAGTTCATTTTTTTTCTAATAAATTCACGTGTTTCTGTTTTATCAACTGTGTACAGATGTTCAGGGGCCCTTTTCTTACTTATTACTAACTTAGAATGTAATTTCTAACAGAGAATGTATTTTTCATCTATAAACAGAGAATGTATTTATTATGTTTTATTATTTCTACACTGTGATTTTGGACTTCTCCAGGCAGCAAATTCAGAACCTCACGCAACTACAGCTGTTTATTTTTCAGGATTTTTTCCTTATTGCACCAAAATTCCGAAGATATTCAGTTGGCTAAATAGTGACTTTTATGAAGAGCCGAAGACAAATGCACATTTATTATACTGATGTGGTCATGTGACACCGACCAAGATGGTGGCTTAGCAAGAGAAACACCACCAAACTTTGAACAAATTTGACTGTAACTCCCTGGATATACTACTGACTTTCGGCAGTGGGATGTCTAACCCGCATCCATCCATCCATCCATCCATTTTCTTCCGCTTATCCGGGGCCGGGTCACGGAGGCAGCAAGCGAAGCAGGTCATTCCAGACATCCCTCCCCCCAGCGACGCTTTCCAGCTCTTCCTGGGGGATCCCGAAGCATTCCCAGGCCAGACGAGATATATAATCCCTCCAGCGAGTTCTAGGTCTGCCCTGGGGTCTCCTCCCAGATGGACGTGCTCGGAAAACCTCCAAAGGAAGTCTCCCTGGAGGCATCCGAGTCAGGTGGCCAAACCACCTCAACTGGTTCCTTTTGATGCGAAGTAGCAGTGGCTCTACTCCGAGCTCCCTCCGGATGTCTGAGCTCCTCACCCTATCTCTACGGCTGAGTCCAGCCACCCTACGGAGGAAGCTCATTTCAGCCACTCGTATCCGCGATCTTGTTCTTTCGGTCACTAACCCTAACCCTAACCCTAAACAGTGTGACATTTTCACTCGGACGCGTAAGATAACCTCCAAAACAACTTTACTGAACTGGCCGAGTGACCGCCAGACTAGCCAAATGGCTAACACTGCTGTGATCCTAAGCGAGCTAAAGGCGCTTTGGTCAGACTTTGGAAATAAGTTTGACAACATCGACATCGACACAGCATTGGACAGCATCGACACCGGCACGGCCCAGCCCAGACATGGACAACAGTGGAAGGCACAGGTGCAGAAGTTAAACGGAATGTCTCCTCCAACCTTACACGCATTGAGGACCGAGTGAAAATGTCACACTGTCCATGAAGCTGAAGAAGCGCTCGAAAAGTCTCAGGTCGCCCTCGACTCTGCCTCCAAACGCATCGCTTATCTCGAAAACACGACCGACGACCTGGAGAACAGGGACAGAACAAAAACCTATGACTGTTTGGTATAGCAGAGGGAGCCGAGGGGCAAAACTCCCTCTTTGACTTCATCAGCAACATGTTTCCACGACGGCTGAGACACCCCGACTCATCATTCACACTGGCACCTGGGAAGCCCGGCCAAAACACAGCAGTTCTCGTTCGTTTCCTCAAGTTTCAGGAGATTTCGGGAGTTTGTCTATCGTGAATCAAGGCGCCAGGACATCACATATGATGGGATCAGGATTATATTTGTACAGGATCTCTCTGCAGAGACGGCCCGGATTCACCGTGAATTCAACTCCGTCACCAAGTCGTTTGTCGATATAAAGGCTTTCCGTGGATTCCAACACAACCCCTGCCATCTCCGAATGCTACACAACGGGAAGATCCAGCTCTTCTCTGAGAGGCTGAAGAATTCTACAACAGCATCCAGCCGCAGGAGTGAACCCTACAGGTATGTGTGTTCCATTGATCTGCAAAGATGGATAACATCTGAACATCTGTCATACACTGAACTCTTGCCTGGTGGGTTACACACCGCCATAAGTACGCTGTTTTTTTGTTTGCATGTTCAGTAATGTGTGAATGTCACAGCATCAGAGTCAGACTGTTAAATACCAGCGGATTATTATTATTATGCTGCGGAGAAACAAAGTGCACGGGTTATTTTAGTTTGAATCCGGGTCAGATCACGTTGACTAGTTGTTCCTCAACAGGGTTTCAGATGGAGAAATTCTGGGGCCAGGTTCTGTCTACGTTCCTACTGGAGGAAGTGGGTTTACACCTGCACCGTTTAGTTTTTTTGTTTTTCCATCTCCTTTGTTTTTATTTTCAGTTTGAGCGGTTCCCCACAGTACCATAACATTGCTCAGTGCCAAGGCAACTCATGGATACAGCAAAACAAACTAATATGGAAGTTATAGTGTCAAGCTGGGATGTCAGGGGAATAAGAAAGTTGGCGAAACTGAAACAGGTAATGAATAGAATAAAGCATCTAAGATAGTCTTTTTACAAGAATCCCACTTAAATACAGCATTTGACCAAAAGATGTCCAGCTCAGGTGCATTGTGCTTCATTTAAAACCCATGCAAGCGGGGCTATAACTCTCATACACAAATCTATACCATTTCAAGTTACAAAAACTATCCGTTTGGAAGATATATCATGAGGGTTAGGGTTAAGATATCATTCCGTCTCAACAAAATGAATTTCATAAATGTTTACGGTCCAAATGAGGACAATCCATCCGTCTTCTGCCCGCAGCTCTTGGATCAGGAATAACACGACAACATAGCAGACCTAAAATTGGACCTAAAATTGATTGAAATCTGGAATACACAAAAGACAGGGAATTGATTCAAATTTTTTCAAATTCTTTAGTTTGATTTTTAGAGCTCATCATAAGCAGAAAAGGTCACCCTAGACTGATCATTAAATTTCTCCTCCTTCTTCTTTATATCTGTTCTAAGAGGACAAAGATGAAATCGGAGGCGACAGGAGACAGATGGGGAGGGTTTCTGCAGCTCGAGGTGAAGACAAACCGAGTAAATGGATTAACAGAGATGCCTGCAGTTGGTTTCCCCCCTCACAGCTTGAAGCTGCTGGCCAGCTTCACGTGACCTCCACCTCCTCAGGTTTGGACGTTTCCGTGTGTGGCTCAAGTTTTTTCACGAAGCACATCATCTCTGAAGAGTTGTGCAATTTCAAAAAATCTTGCTGTAGATACTCTTTCTTTCCTTTTCTTCTTGTGAAGAAAATTTTCATATTTATATATATATAAATGTGTTCTTTCTGTGTGCTGCAATCTCTCTCTTATTCAATGTCCTATTGCTGCTGTACAATGGTAATTTCCCCGCTGTGGGATTAATAAAGGTTTAATCTATCTATCTATCTATCTATCTATGTAATGAGAAAAATATTTATCAGGTGAAACCAGCAAAGAAATAGTGCAAATTAGTGCATTTAGGTTCATATAAATGCAGCATTGTTTCTAAAATAGGGTAGCAATGCTATTTTACTAGATCTGGATGCATCATCATTGTTATCGCACCAAATTCTTAAAATATTCCGCAGGTAAATGCACAATTTCTGTCAGTCGAAAAGTGCAATAAATGAGCAAATTCATGGATTTAGGTTTGGTATTAAATCACACATGAAAAAAGAAAGACCATTTTGGTTCATATCGAAGCTTTTCATTGTTTACATTTACCGATATCTGATTGATATCATTTACTGGTATCAATATTTGCACATCTTTGTATTGGTAAACGGTCTGTATTTATGTGAAGACAGACAGCTGCTTCTCACACAGGCATGTAAAAGATGAATCAAGCTTAATATAGCATTTGCATCCCTTTAGTAATTAAATATGCTGCTAAACTTCTCATCTCTACACCTGGGATGAACTTTTGAACAGAGACATCAAATGGATGAAGTAAAAAAAACACCAAAACAGAGCCAAGTCACGCATGTCTTCAGTTTTTGTCTTTAGAGTTAAGTGAATAAAGAATGTGAGATGTTGCACTATCAGTCTGATCACAGAGGGATGATCAAGATGTCAAGATCACAGATCACAGTTGATTTACAAATGCGATTAGATTTTGTGATCTGTGTCAAGAAGCATCTTGCAGAAGCTGCAGCTGCAGGTTGAGGTGAGGACAAAATTTACACATAATGAAATGATCAGAGCATAAAGATAACATATCTAACCACGGCAAATGCCAATGAAACAACAAGACGACATGGTCATCAATATCCCCCGCCACATGTGATGTCTATGAGTCTATATCCAAAATAGTGATCAAGGGCCATAACTCTGTTAAATATTATTGCACAGGTCTCATTTTCGAACGGGCTGTAGGTTTTGACATATAGGCCATAGATGCAACATTTCATTAGTCCTCTTATTAAGTGACTGATTACCAGTAAATCAGACTGTGTTATGGTTAGCAGGCGTTAATTTTTTCAGGCTGCAGACTTGTTGCTCGCTAGAACAGGTGCAGGTTTGCTGTGTTTAAGAAACTTAATCTGTAAATCAGATTGGGGAACATTGACATCCGTCCACTGAGTTATCAGTGAAAAGCCACCATCTGGACTCTAAGAGGATAGAACTGGTTGTGTGATCGTTGATCAGGTTGTGTGACTTGACATGTTTTTCTTTCAGTGTTCAGACTGAGGTGAAGCTCTGATTCTGGCTGCTTGGTGATTGATTCTCTGATAACCCTAAGAAGAAGATGTTTCGCTCACGTTCTCTGGAGAACAAGGAGATCATAGCTCTGTATGGAGGAGGACGAGACGAGGACAGCATCAGCGAGGTGAGGGTTAATGCTCCTCATTGTTTTTGATCAACTTCCAGTGAACTTGATGGTATTTGTGGAGGGTTTAATGCGTGATGAAAGGCCAACAGTTTTTTGACAGTTCAATTTCAACAGCTAACACTAAGACTAGATTGTAGATTGATGACTGTAGATTGTAGTTAAATGAATGCAGGTCATCAAAACGGGCCAAACCACACAAGTGAATCGTGTACACTGTGTAGAGCTACCGTTTAATGTGCAGCAACAGCAGCAGAATTTAAGCCAAATCACGAGATACTTGCATAGAAATACAAACTGCTCTGTCTGTCTGCTAAAGTCTTTGTTGAAGACGTTCAAAAAACAAGTCTGTCCACTCTGTACTTTTTACAAGTCTTTGAATAAAATGAATTCCTTGTCATGAAACGCAGCCAGTCAGATGCAGTGAACGTGCACAGAGGTTTTAATTAAATAAAATAGCAACTAGTTTCACCAAGTACCAACTGGTCTCTCAATCACAGAAAAGGTCGTCCAACTGTAATATTGTAGTTTATTTGTGAGAAATAGCTTGTAGTTATTACAACATAAACAGCTTGTTCTTCTTTTAATCTGATCAGAGATGTAAATGCATCTGATCAGAGAGACATTATTTGATTATTATTTAAACAATTAATGAATCATGATGACAGTTATTTACTGCTGTGGATCAGCTCTTGTTCAAAAACTATCACTCAGTGAATAAAGAAAACAGAGAAATAAAGAAAACTTTAATTGCCCCATTAAGGTTCATCAGGTTAATCTTTCTGAATCTCTGAAATTTGTTCTCAGTGCAGACAAGATGAAGCTGCTGTTGTTCACCACAGATGATTAAACAGAGGAGGTTCATGTGTAGAAATACCTGGCTGTCTGGATTTCAAGCGGCAGGTGGAGAAACTTGTGAAGAAGCTTTTAACGCAAAAAAGTGTCTTGTCGTTGTGACTGTTGGATTGTGGAGATCTGAATGTTTGACACTGTTTACGTCTCAGAAGTTTATTACAAACTGTTAATGACCTACTTTAGGATCCGTCACTGATGCACTTTCAGAACTTCATGACCACCTGCCTAATATTGTGTTGATCCCTGAACCGTCTAATGAACTCCACTAGACCTCTGAAGGTGTGGTATCTGGACTGGACCACTGC
The DNA here is from genome assembly GCF_021347895.1 of Acanthochromis polyacanthus. Classification (NCBI taxonomy): domain Eukaryota; kingdom Metazoa; phylum Chordata; class Actinopteri; family Pomacentridae; genus Acanthochromis; species Acanthochromis polyacanthus. The sequence continues at coordinate 341,783 of NC_067127.1, read as the reverse complement.
TCATTTTTAGAACATTGTGGTCATTAATGGCACAGTTTGACTTGACAATTTGACTCTTCTGTCATGGATCAATTCAGGATAAAATTGAGTCATTTAGAAAGGTTCCCATTCATTTTGGGGGTAATTATTGACTGATGTATGTCATTGTTGACACATTTTGAGTCTAGTTTTGTGTATTTGCAATGGTGTGTGCAGCTGGAAGCTGAAGCACATGTTATTTTTGCACCTTTTTGTTCCCATTTGCAAATTTTGGAAAAATTCTGGGTCAAAGAAAATGTGATTCATCAGACCGGGTCACCTTCTTCAGACCGGGTCACCTTCTTCAGACTGGATAACCTTCTCCAGACCGGGTCGCCTTCTTCCATTGCTCTGTGGTCCAGTCTCGGAGCACAGGGGTCAGCATGGACACCCTGACTGGTCTGCAGCTGTGCAGCTCCATCAAACTGATGCATTCTGACACCTTTCTGGCATTAACTTCTTCAGCAGCTTGTCTGTTGGATCTAACCCTTGCTCCACCACTGCTCCTGCCTTGGACCAGTTCTGATAGATCCTGACCACTGCAGACCAGGAACACCCACAAGAGCTGCAGTTCTGGAGATGTTCTGATCCAGTCCTGTTGTAAGACCATTCTTAGACCAAAACAGTCACTTGCTGCCTGATATATCCACCCCACTGATTTTTACTCTTTCCGTTCATGAGATCATCTTTTGCTTTGTGTTCATGCATTTGTACTGAACTGGAGTACAGGGGGTTAGTATTAAATCTGTTATTAGATTAATAACCCTGATTAACCTTAACCCACCCACCTTTTACATGGAATATATTGTAGACAGATTTTAAATCCAAACCGTGAGTTCTTGAGGCTGACTCCACAACATGCACTTCTTTTCATAATCTTATTAGTTTTTTTAAAACTGTGTTTTGTATTTGCTGCTGCCCATCTTTCCCAGGAGCCGGACCCTAAACAGGTTCTCAGTCTGACGAGTGGGATTAAATCGTCAAAATTGAACAGTTTGTTCATAGTAATTTGACAACTGAGATGCATCCATTTTTAACCCCGACAGGAGGATTCGGAGGGCAGCGAGGAGGGAAAAGGAGGCCGAGGAGTTCGCAGCTCGCTGTCTCTGGAGATCTACGGTCTGCAGAGGGAGCAGCAGGTTTACTTCTCCAACCAGGAGTACTACAGGAGGCTGGAGGAGCTCAAGAGCACCCACCTGAGGAACATGGCTGAGCTAGAGAGGATGTACGTCAGCCAGGATGACGGATGCCGGAGAGGCAGTGGCCAGGAGGACAGACAGGCAGACAGGTCGGATTCACGTCTGTGGCGGAGATATTAACACCCGATTATTAACATAAAGCGGCAGGAACTGGTCTCTAAAGGTGGAATGTAGCAGCAAATGTCTTGGAAGGTTTAGGTCCACATCTGAAACAAACAGTAAACAGGGAGCCAAAAAGTTAAACAATACAGTGATTTGAGCGATTGATTGAAAACCATCTTTAACCTTTGAAACCATAAAGTCCAAAAAAGAATTGGGATCTCTTCAAGAAACCTAAGCTGACTCAAATCTAAGCTGAAAATCGTGATATTTCAAGAAAATCACGTTATTCTTTTAGCGCGTCTTGTTAAAAGAAAAATCATCAAAAATGAACAGTTTGCTCTAACCAGGTTAAGTTGAAAAAAATAAAAATTCTGTGTGACTACATTTCTCACACTTCTGACTCACCTGTGGTCCACAGACTTGGAAATAAAATTCTGGGATTTTTTTAAATTGAGCACATAAACTAACTAATTAAAAATAGTCAAATATTCGTAGCGTGTAGCATACAGACCGGGTCACCTCGCTGGAGGCGGGAGAATGAGATTTATGATGAAATTCATGACATTTCCATACTTCCGTCTGTAACTATTCTGCTTCCATAGAGAGCTGCAGGACTTTAATTTGCATAGACAAATGAGCCCACAGTGGATAACCCTTTCAAATGGTAGAGCATGTTTTGCAAAAAATTATTTGACCCTTTTAGCTCTTTCTAATTTACATAGGTCTGTTCATTAGACATGACAATATGTCAAAAATTTATTAGCGAGTGATTTTGCTCTTGCTAACTTCTATCTAAAACATATTTTAGATAATTTCCCTGAGTCTGACCCTGAGTCAAAGTGGCAGAGCACACTTTGACTGCTGTAACAAACTCCTGAAACTACTGAAGTAACTGTAACTGTGAGGACTCTAATGTCTGTGTTTGTCCTCAGTGGTCCAACCAGGAGGCTCCAGAGGATTAATTCTCAGGAGGAGTTGGACTTGCACGACACATCGAGCGGTTCTGACCAATCAGAAGTTAGTTTAGAGGACGGTCTGGGGGAGCTGCACTGGACCAGCCAGGACCGGACCTTTGAGAGGTCGGTTAACAAGTCAGACACGTTTTTAAATCTGGCTTAGGTAAGGGTTAGCTAATTAAGCCCGGCTGAAGTAGAAGACAAGAAGCTTCACTGTCAGACTAGAAAAACAATCTGTCACTTTACACAATTTTTCCTTTACATTGTCTTTTTCTTCTGGATTCTATAAGGATTTTGGGGTTAGGGTTAACCCTATCTGATGACTTTACACCTCCCATGAAATGGGATGATGTCGTTAGTGTTCACACAACTGGGAATCATCCATAACATGGGTTAGAGTTAACCCTATTTTGTGTTGCGTTTCTCTAAATTATTCATTTATTTTTTAGGGTTAGGGTTAGCAATCGGCAATCAGAAGCAAAACAAACTCCTAAAACTACTCTTTTTATAGATTTCTTTCACATACTGTTGACAAATGCACACACACAAAATTATTAGAGATGTCTAATAACTGAAAAGCTGTGACCGAGTAGTTTCGTTTTATTTTCAAAGACAGTTAAAATGCATTCAGGATTTTATCCAGTATCCAGAAGTTTGGGCTCACTCAGAAATGTCCTTATTGTTAAAAGAAGAGCATTTCATCTCATTAAATGAATAATAAATCCAGTGTAGACATTGTTAATGTGGTAAATGACTAGCTGTACAGGTTATTTTGTCTTAAAGTCAAATATATATATATACAGTACAGATTACTATACAGAGCAATAAGTCGGTGTCAGATAAACATGACTCCTGTGTTCTAGCTCAGCTGTGTTCATCACTGCTGAGCTCGTTAAACACTAACCCAAACCCTTGTGCAGTTATGTTAGTACATGGATCTATCTGGAGTATAGATAGATTCATCGTATGAAGTGTCAGACGATGAATTTTCAGATTTTATCTCTTGTTTATAACTGTTGAATTCAGGATCATTACTGCAAATGTATATTGCAAAACATCTGACAATCATCTGAAAAAGAGTCGTTGCTTCTGAAATTTTACAGTTTTGTTTGTTAAATAACAAATTTCTTGTACAAGTTTCCACAACAAAAGCATTGAAAGAATGTCTTGACATGAGCAATGGTAAAACACAGTTTCTCGTTCCAAGTAGGGTAAGTTCAAGTTCAAAGTTCAAGCCCATAAGGTCGGACTTTCAGTAAAGAAATACTATGTAAAGGTGTGGAAATAATATGTAAGTGTATGGTAACCATATTTTTTAATATGTTCAAAAATGTTAAAAAATGATAAAATTGAAACATAGAACTGTGGAAAATGATTTGACAGGTTTTGTTGTTCATATTATAATTATTCTGTCAGTGCATTGTCTCCCTTCATTCTCTGTCTCCATACAGAAACGTCCTGCTAAGTCCAGAACAGACGGCGACGCAGAAGCAGTTCCGGTTCCAGCCCGAGGCCTCCTCTTGTCCGAAGCCGCTGGGCCGACCGACCCGACTGAGCGATGCCAGGATTCGGCCCAGCGCCAAAGTGACGGTGCCCAAACCCTTCGAGATGATGCTGAGGGAGGAGGAGAGGAAGAAGCACAAGGTCCGGACTCGTTCAGAAATCGAGCTGGAGAACTCGCTGCTGAGGCGGGAGCTGGAGGAGCTCCGAGAGTGTCAGAAGAAGTTCAGAGCTTCTCCTGCTCCGGCCCACATCCATCTGTCGCTCCACCAAGTCATCAACCGTAGCCGTAGCAACCGGGATGCCAAAACCCGCCGGGCCTCTGGTGCCGTCTTGCCTTTCAACTTCCTGGAAAGAGAGAAGAGGAAGAGGGAGGCCAAGATCGTGGCTGAGATCGGGAACTTTGGTCCCAAAGTGGAGCGGCAGGCGTTCAAAGCGAGCCCCGTGCCCAGCTCGATGTACAGCGGCAGGCACAAGACCGCCGGCGTCTGTCCACTGGAGAGGGAGGCCGCAGAAGGCCACAGCGAGGCAGATGCTCTGGAGGCAGATGCTCTCCAGTCGGACGCCTCCTCCTTCGACTCCTCCAGGCCTCAGAGGAGTTTGTCCTCCAAGCCGGTGATGAAGAAGAAGCACATAGAGCTGTCCATTGAGATGGTGAAGGAGCAGGAGGTCCCACGTCGACCCTAACACTAATGGACTTGAACAGCTGCAGCATCTAACCTCAGCCTAGTAGCAAAAGAGGAGCATCATCAGCGCACCTCAAAAACAGCAGTAGCCTCAGGTTTTAATGTGTGTGGTAGCTGAGTTTGACTCAGTCACCGTAGTTTGTCATTCTTACAATGTGAGTCAAACAGTAGTTAAACCCTCCAAACACCAATTCACTGGTGGGTGTACAAAGCATGTTGTTACGTTGTTAAAAAAATCACCAAAAACACACCATTATCATTACACATTCACAATATATATTTGTGAGATGCGACTTAACTAAGCAAATCTGTACTTAAAATCATGCTACTTACATCACTTTGCTTTCTACACGTCTCATTTAAAAATTAACAGACTGGAAGAAGCAGAGTCTGTAAAATACAGAAAATTCAGCACGCGATTGACTTTGGTAAGTGAATTGACTCTGCTGTCAAGGTTAGGGTTCTGAATTCTGCCACTTTTCGGCCAAACTGCAGGCAGTGTTTATGCAGACAAGTTTGGAATCATTAAAAGAGGAGTTATCTATAGTTTATCTATAGTTTGTAGGGCTGGACCTGAATATCCGCATATTCGGATATTCGTCATGGATATGACAAATGCTGCTGCTGCTGCTCTGGAGCCCAGAAATTGCTATTTGGACCAGCAGAAGCAGAGTCTGTAAAATAGTAAAGCTGACAGATTTTTTTTTCCAGTGTTGGTGAAAACCTGTGGTAATTTGAATAAATGTTGATTCCTGTTTTTTTCCATTTAAAAAAATAATAAATGAAATTTAATTTTTTTTCACAATTTATAACTGTCGTTCTGCATGGAAAACCTTGTAATTAAAAGTTAGAATCCTTCCTCCTGGTTGTTCTGTTTCCAAAGAGGTGCAGGATTTTATGTCCCAGTGAACAATGAGCCCACGAGAGTGAAAAAACACCCAGATATGGAATGTTAAATAGTTTTGAGGATTAAAGTAAAAGGGTTAGGGTTAGTTGTCCGGATATTGTTGTTGATCAAAACAGAGACAGACGTCTGGTTGCGTGTTGTGCTTGTGTTTTTCTACAGCAGCAATAGGGTTGCTGTAATGTAAATTCAAGCAATAATATCAATAAAAAATTTAAAAGAGCTCAAAAAGTTTAGATTTGGTAAACAGTGCTTTATCACAGCACCCTTTCATATGTTGTATGTTGTATGTTTCATATGTTGCTGTCAAACAACTGATATCATGTTCACCAATGATCACAGGGGTTAGTGATCACTGTGGGTTAATTTTGATTATGTCACGATTAAATATCCATTAATCACGTTTCATTTTGCATGAGCAGACGGGCAGGCAGATGGTTCACATTTCTCCTCACTGGCTGAGACGGCCAACGTGCTGTTTAACGTTGATGTTTAAAGTTGATCGGATAATTTCAACTGTACATTTGCGTGACGATAAGTCTACTTTGACAAACTGCCCGAAAAAACTGCCCTTTGACAAAATCCTCATTTCAGGGATTTTGAGTCATTCTGCGTGGCAGACGGGTTAAATGTGTTAAATTTTAAATAGGATTAATCGTGATGATGGATTAATTCACGTTAATTTTGGCAGCCCTAATCCCAGCACGGTGAGCGAGGGTTTATTGTGCTTCATTGTACATTTTACCCTGAGTGGGAGCAAAATGTATTGTACCATCATGTGTTGTATTTAAAAATGGAATTTATACTGTGTTTGTAAAACAAAAAATTAAAATTATAATACTATTAATAATAAAACCATTAAAAATATTACATTGTATCTATCTTGTGTATTTAGAATCAATGTAAGCGTAGTTTGCGCTGTGCACTGTGTGCGTCTCCATGGGAAACCGGTAGGCCAATGGTTCTAAAAGTGTCAGTTAAAGTGTCAGTTAGTTTCAGTTGGTCTAGGCAACGGATACCAAACTAGACAGCAGCAGGATAGCTAAAAAAGGGTTACAGAAAATGCCAAAAGCTGAAAAAAAATAAGGATAAATACTGCCACAGCTAGCAGCAGCAGCAGCAGAAGCAGCAGCAGTGGTGGGCTTTCGCTGACTCCGCCAGCGCCGCCAGCGACCGGACCTCCGTCTCTGCCGCCACCGCCAGGTGCTCAACGTCCACAGCCACAGCCGGGTCCTCCTCCTCCTCCAAGAGGGTGAACACAAATAACACAAATGCCAACAAAAGGTGGTGTTTCACCCTCAACCTCTTGTCTCCCCGTCACTGGATGGAGGTCAATTTGGTGAGGGAGAGGCTGACTGAGGAGATGTGCGCCTTTGCCAAGGTGGGCAGCGAGGTGGGCGAGGGGTCCGGCACACGTCACCTGCAGGGCTTCGTCAACCTCCGGCAGAAGAGGCGTTTGCCTGGGATGCGGCAGCTGGTGTCGCCCCGGGCCCACTTTGAGGTGGCCCGGGGCACAGACTCGGCCAACAACGAGTACTGCAGCAAGGGGAGAGAGGTGGTGGTGGAAGTTGGCGCACCGCTGAGGCAGGGCCAGAGGAACGACCTGATGAGCACCGTGCAGCTGCTGCGGGAGTCTGAGAGAGACCTCCACCGGCTGGCTACCGACGTGCCCGAGCTGTTCGTCCGCTACAGCCGTGGCTTTGTCAGCTGGGTGGACTTTGCCCAGGTGGCCAAGGAGAGAGATTTCAAGACACGGGTCACCGTCGTGATCGGGCCGCCCTGGTGCGGTAAGAGCAGTCATGCCCATGCCGCGGCCGTTGGGTAACTGGTCGGTCAGGTCCGGTCAGCCACCAGCCCGGAGGAGCAGCTCGTTGTGCCAGCCAGCCGGCCAGCCAGGTCAGCCTGCCACTCGTCCTGACGGGGGACAAAACATGCCATCATGCCAGCCAGTCAACCAGCCAGCCAGATCAGCCAGCCAGCCACTCCTTCTCCTGCTAGCCATTCAGTGTCTCCTCCTGTAAAGGTGTCCGAATTTAATTTATTTTACATCAACGTTTAGTCGTTCAATGCTGCTTGCAGCTTTAATTTTTTTTCTCCCGGCAAATGAATTACCTTTTTGGCGGCCTTATCATATCCCAAAACGCGTGAAATTTGGCGTGTACATCAGGACTGGTGAAAAATTTGATATTTTATGGGAGTTGCGCATGTGTGTGGCAAAATGGCTCTATAGCGCCCCCTGCAAAATTGAAAAAGTGGTCATTAGGCCAACTGCCACAATGTTTCATTTACAGCTACAATATTTGGTGGGCATATGCACCACATCAGGTCACACCAAAAAGTCAATCACAGCCATGCCCTAAACCCAACAGGAAGTCGGCCATCTTGAATTTGCTGTAAATTTTTCAAAATTAATAGCTCCTAGGGGTTAAGTCTGAGAGAACTGAAATTTGGCCAGTACATGCACCAGACCTTTCTGATGAAAAGTTATCAAAAACTCAACCAGAAGCCAAAAGGTGTGGCCATGGCGGAGCCTCAAACTACTGATCCTTCGCCATGAAACAGGAAGTGGTGTCTAATCCTTCTCAATATGCTCCAATCTGCCTGAAACTTTACATGTATGATGACAGTCCTGTCCTGATGTCATCCACATAGGGATATTCATTCACAGTCATAGCGCCACCTTGTAGTTTCAGGAAATAGACATTGTTTACACTTTCATGCCCTATTCTTACCCAGTTGATCATATTCACTTCAAATGGGGTGACAACAGGCTGAACACATTGATGATGGATCTCAGTGAAAATGGTGACTTGTCATCAAAGGGCGTGTCTGTGGCGGCCAAACGAATTTCGATGATTCGCCATAAAAATGTAATGATTCATATCTCAGCTGAACAAGATCCTATCTGCCCCAAATTTCACATGATGGACACCAGGTCCAGTCTGAACACATCCACACTCATAAATTCTGAAAAAGTCATAGCGCCACCTGTTGGTAATAGTAAGTTTAAGGCCTTATATTTTCAGGTACAATGGCCCCAAACTTGGTGATATCATGCTGGAAATTGGTCAGTCGAGTCTTCCCCTCTTGACAATCCCACACTGTGAAGGGTGTGACATTTCATGCAACGCTGTTGCCGTAGCAACCAAATATCGCCATGCAAAACAAAGTGCTTTTTGACCAGTTAGGAATACTCCAACGCTCACTAAAATTACCACACGCATCACCATCGACCCAAGGAACAACACCGTATGCATCTCGGCACTGCACATGCTATAGCGCCCCCTGCAGATATTTTAACAAACAGCCCCCCCAGCACGTTTCACCTACACCTATAAAATTTGGGAGGCCTATAGAGCATATCAGGACGCACAAAAAAGCCTCTTGGAGCCATGCCCTAAACCCAACAGGAAGTTGGCCATCTTGGATTAATTATGAGATTTTTGATGATTTTTCTCATTTTTGAGAGTGAATACCTCCTAGGGGATAATTCCAGGAGACCTGAAATTTTGTCAGTCCACACAGCAGGACTTGGTGATGAAAAGTTATCAAAAGTTTAACCAGAAGCCAAATGGTGTGGTCATGGCGACCATCGGAGTTTTGATGCTTCACCATGCTGTATAACAGCTGCTGTATAACTATCCTCTGAATGCACCAATCTGCCTCAAACTTTACATGTGTAATCACACTGCAATCCTGATCAATTCCATAGGCCAACACACCCTTTCAGTCGTGGTGCCACCTGTTGGATGGATAGGAAATGCTTTATAAGTAGCCTGTACATGTTCCAATCAGCCTTCAACTTTACATGACTGATCAGAGTCCAACCCTCATCACATCCACTGTTTGAAATACACTCTCAGTCGCAGCGCCACCTGGTGGATAGACAAGAAATGCTTTATAACTGCTCTGAACATGCTCCAGTCTGGCTGAAATTTTACATGTATGATCAGACTCTGGTCCAGATGCGATTCAGAGGCCAACGTACACTCTCAGTCACAGTGCCACCTGGTGGACATGCGTGGATTCACCGACCAGCGTGGATGCAAGGACCCGTCCATCGCTGCTTGCACCTTTAATTTTGCTTCTCTTTCTTGTCATTTTGTGTCTCTGTGTTTGTTCAGTTTCTCTTTTTTGTTGATTTTGTGTCTGTGTGGTAATTTTGTCTCCCTTTGTGGTCATTTTGTGTTTCATTTTGACCATTTTCTGTCTGTTTGTGGACATTTAGTGTCTGTGGTTGGTTGTTGTGTTGTTGTCATTCTGTGCCTTCGTGGTTATTTTGTGTCTCTCTGTGCTAATTTTGCTTCTCTTGTCATTTTGTGTCTCTTTGTGTTTGTTCAGTGTCTCTTTGTGTTGATTTTGTGTCTGTGTGGTCATTTTGTGTCTCTTTGTGGTCATTTACTGTGTCATTTTGGTAATTTAATATAGCATGCAGGATATAGCAGTAAAGCAGTATGATTTTTGACTTCTTTCAAAGTTGTTTCACTGGAATCATGTTTTAATACGAGTTATTTTAAATACTGACACATGAAATGAAAGAAAACATTCATTAAATCAATACTGCATGTGTAATGTTGAATGAACAGGCGGCAACAATACTATTATTATTATTATAGTGTAAATTCAGCAACATGACGGATGAGCAGCACAAGAGCACCACAGTATGATTGGTTGATTTTTCATTTTGTTGTTTCAGATTGGTGATTTTGTGTTACGGTGGGGGATGGTTGAACCCAGGCGCAGACACAATAGACAGGAAAACAGGAGTTAAAGGAAATGGGGTTTTATCACCAAAATAAAAACTAAGAACTAGACAGAGGAGGCAGAGCGAAAACCAGTTGAACACAAACGAGCTACGGGGAAGTACTCGCACTCAGGGGAACTAATAATGAAGGATAAACCAGGCTGAGGTCCATCCAAAACTACTGAGTCCAAGGGGAAAATCCACAAAAAGGGGGGAAGCAGAAAGGTCCTAAAAACTGATGTAGTCCAGAGAGGATTGGGTTTGTGGGGGACGGAGTCTGGGACTGCATATGGGTCTGTCAAACAATGATCCAGCAGAGATTGAGGGGAAGAGCAGAGCTTAAATGGCAGAGGAGGGGAGCAGGTGAGTGGAGTTGAGCTGATTGGCGCAGCTGACGCCTATAACAGCAATCAGCCAACAGAGTGAAGGCAGACAGAGGGCGAGCAACTGGGAGAGAGAGACAGGAGGAGAGGACGGCAGACAGAGGGAAACAGAGGTATGGGCAGGAGCTGGAGCTGGAGTTGGAGTGGGACCATCACATTTTGCTTCTTTTTATGGTGATTTTTGCTTCATTTTGTGTCACATCTTGACTGTTTTACATAATTTGTGAGTATGATTGGTTGATTTTTCTCATTTTGTTGTCTGAGACTGAAGTCAAAAGGGAGAGCGTCCCCAAACACACCAACTGGTGGATGTAAAACACACTCCAGGCCTGAAGGGGCAACATAAGCACAGGAGTGGAACTAAAAAATGACAACCAGTGCCTCCACAGGGACACAATTTACCTGGGCACCGTCTCATCCAGCAGGCCTTAAAATGTTTGGTGATCAGTCAGTCTTCCTTTGATCCTGGTCATCATATGAAGTAAGACACAGCTGCTGTTTGGACCATGAGGACGCAACTGGTAGGACTAATTAAGAGAACTTGAAATGTTTTATTTTGTATGAAGAACTTGAGGTTTAATTTAATTAATTTGGTTCACACTCAAGATTAAGTTGAAAGTCAATTTAAATTTATTTAGTGAATGTGTAAATTAAATTTCTTTGATTTAAAGAACACATGGTGTTTGAAAATACTGTCTTTTTCCAATTCATATTGAAGGTTATCAACCTGTCAACTTTCATTCCACCTTTAAACCAAAAGCAGCAAAAAAAAACAAACAAACAAGACTGAGTTGTCCCTTTGTGAGCCTCATGGCCAAACAGGCTTTTTACGAGTTTGAGCAAAGCTGTGTCGAAACACATACAGAATTTGCCACAGATTAAGAATTTAGTGAGTTTCCTGGTGATTGCGCATCTTTCTATGCTGATTGTTGATTTATTTTTTGTCACATCTTGACTGTTTTACATTATTTGTGAGTATGATTGGTTGATCATGTATTTTGTTGTCTGTGAGGATTGCTTGAGTTTCCTGGTCATTTTGCTGCATTTTTTTTTTATCACGTCTTGAGTGTTGCATTATTTGTGTGACTGAGTTTTGTTGTCTCAGATTGAGGATTTAGTGAGTTTCCTGGTGATTTTTGCACGTTTTTATGTTGATTGATGCTTCATTTTGTGTCACATTTTGACTGTTTTGTATTATTTCTGTATTGCTTGATTTTGATCATTTTGTTCAAGATTGAGGATTTAGCGAGTTTCCTGGTGATTTTGCAGCTTTCGATGCTCATTATTGCTTCATTTTGTGTCATATCTTGCCTGTTTTATATCGTTTTTTTTTTTTTTTTTTTTTTGGTTGAAGTCATTTTGTTGTCTGATTTAGGACTTAGTGAGTTTCCTGGTCACATGACTAGGACAATGTATACATATTTATTTATATATACATTTTATTTTAATAGGATCTTGGTATATCTTAAAATAGTCCCATTTTTAACCCTGGTTTACATCCTCCCCGCCTTAAACCAGGCACGTCCCGTTGCATGCTAAACTTAAACAACATGAATAGACGGCACAATAGATTCGGGAGAGGTGGAAACACTTGGGATATCGCACACATTTTGGAGCAATGTCTGAACTACAGATATAAGCGGGTTACCAAGGGTATTGTAATCTAGTCGTTTAGGTGGTGCTCTCTGACGAGTTGAGCGTCTAAGAGTAAAACCACTGTTAACTACATCCCTGGCAGTGGTGACTGGTGAGTTAACCAAGTCAGGCTCAGACTGAACTGGATCTTCAGGCAAGTCTTCATCCATCGAAACTATGGTAGGTATGTTTATGGGCTCAGGTGAGTTTACAGGTAAGTTGTTTGATTAATTTCCTTGATCCTCTTCATTTTCTTCCACACCTGACTCCGACTCATTGTTGCTCGTCTCCGGCTCAAGTTTGTCAAGAGGGATAGAACTGATGGAACAGGGAGTTGGAGAATGGATTTCGTCAGGTTCACTTCTGACAGACAGCTAGAACTGGACGCGTTTTCTCCACAGTGAAGCAGATAGCAGGTAAGTCAAGACTTAGGGGGACCACGTCCTCAGACTCTTCAGCAGCAGGTGAGTCGGTGTGGACATCGGGATCAGGATTAAGACGAGTGCGTGGTTGAGTTACAGGAGACTATCCACAGGGCACATCACTATTCTCATTGGCCGGATGGAAGGAGGAGGTCTGTATGGAGAGTGCGTACAGGTCCATCTTTGCACTCAGGCTTTACTTTGTAAACTGGGAGATCTCCAGCTCTGCTGATCACAACAAAGACATCTCTCACATTTATCAGTTCGTTTTCCTCTGAGGTGTACATTCCTCACAAGCACTCTGTCTCCCACTTCAAATGTTGATGGTATGATTTGCTGGTCGACGCGTGTTTTATTTCGTTCAGCACATTTGAGGGTGTTCTTTTAAGCAATCTTGAAGCTCTCTTCAAGGCGTGACTTTAAATCTTGCACATACTGTGCATAGATTTTGTGCTTGTTTTCCTGCAGTAGGAGACCAAAAGGAAGGTCAACAGGCAGACGAGGCCATCGTCCAAACATTAGCTCATACGGGGCATAACCAGTAACCTCGTTCTTGGTGCAGTTATATGCATGAACTAATGGCTTCACATAGTCTTTCCATTTTGATTTCTGTTTTTCCTCCAGTGTTCCAAACATGCTAAAGAGTGTATGATTAAATTGTTCCACTGGATTGCCTCTTGGGTGGTATAGTGTCGTACGGCTCTTTGAATACCTGCCACCTCACACAGGTCTTTAATTAGCCTTGACTCAAAATCCGGCCCCTGGTCAGTATGGATTCTCTTGGGGATGCTGTAGTAAATGACAAAACTGTCCCATAAACACTTTGCCACAGTTCTTTCTTTTTGGTTTGGGTTTGGAATGGCCACTGCAAACTTGGTAAAGTGATCTGTTAGAACAAGTATGTCTCTGGTGTTCCTTGAGTCAGGCTCAAGGCTCAGGAAATTCATACACAGCAGTTCAAGAGGACACAAAGGGATGATGTTGACCAGTGGAGCAGATTTATTGGGCAACGCCTTCCTCCGGACACAACGACCACAAGTCTTGATTTTGTGTTCTACATCCATGGCCACTTTGGGCCAGAAAAAGTCCCAATTTAAACCTGGGTTAGATGCATCTTGACTGTTTTACATTTGTGAGTATGATTGGTTGACTTTTTTCTTTTGAGGATTTTGAGTTTCCTGGTCAGTTTGCTTCATTTTGTCACATCTTGACTGTTTTACAGTATTTGTATGATTGGTTGATTCTATACTGTACTAAGGTGTTTATTTTGGACAAATTTTTTTGTTTCAAAGAAAACTCTAGTGTTTTTCACAGCCTACTTTACATTGTTTCATTTTGCGGTGTGTGTGTTTGTATCTTGCAGTGTGCATTTGTATTTTTGTTTGACATACTATGGCGTTAATTTTGGACAAAATTCATGATCCTTTTTATTCTCCCTAAAGAAGACTGCTCTAGTGTTTTTCACGGTGTACTTCACATTATCATATGGTGTGTCTTTATGGCTTGTTGGAAAAATGGCATTATTTCGACATACTAAGGTGTTAATTTTGGACAAAATTTATGATTTCTTGTTTCAAAGGAAACTGCTCTATGGTGTTTTTCACAGCCTACTTTACTACATTTCATTTTGCAATGCGTGTTTGTATCTTGCAGTGTGCGTTTATCTTTGTTCTACATACTGTTCTATGGCGTTTATGACAATTCATCTTTTTTTCCAAAGAAAACTGCCCTATAGTGTTTTTCACAGCTGACTTTACATTATTTCATCTTGCAGTGTGCATTTATTTTGCAATGGGTTTGTATTTTTGTTCAACATACTACAATATGGCATTTATTTTGGACAAAATTCATGAGTTTTTTTTTTCAAAGAAAACTGCCCTATAGTGTTTATCACAGCTGACTTTACATAATTTCATTTTGCGCTGTTTGTATTTTGCACCGTCTATGTTGCAGTGTGCATTTGTATTTTTGTTCATACTGTACTTGGGCATTTATTTTGGACAAAATTCATGATCCTTTTTCCCCCCCAAAGAAAACTGCTCTGTAGTGTTTTTCACAGCCTACTTTACATTAGTTCATCTTGCAGTGTTTGTTCTCCAGTGTGCATCTGTATCTTGTAGTGTGCGTTTGTTCGACATACTATACTATGGCGTTTATTTTGTACAAAGTTCATGATCATTTTCCTTTACAAAGAAACCTGCTCTATAGGGTTTTTGTCAGGCTACTGCTGCAAGGCCTAGATAGTGCCCCCCCTCAGGGTTAGGGTTAGCAGTGCAGAAGCGACAACAGGTGTGCCTTATCAGCAATCCTCAGCTGGAACTAGGAGCAGGTGGAGATCATCTAATCAAGCACACCCTGCCTCAGTATAACCAGACTCCTCATCTCAAGCGCCAGATCGTGACGCATCAGGTAGGAGTCTGAGTTTTCATTAAGCAAGTTTGTCTAAACCAACATTCAGTACTAATCTTCGCTGTTCTCGTCTCTTCTAGTTTTGGTTCCACCTGCTCCTAGTAGAGTCCTCTACACTTGATTCTGGTCTCCACTTTGGTAAGAAGGGAAATCTCTGCAGGCCGTAAGTAAAGTTTATTTATATAGCACTTTTCACAGATATACAAATCAAAGTGCTTTACATTAAAAGAGAAGGAAAAATTAAGACATTAAAATAAGCCTCCATGATGTAAAACCACATTTCTCATAAAATCCCATGTAAAGGCACACACCCTTGGGCATCTCCTCCATTCACTTGTCTGTTACCCCCCGCCCCCCACCATCTGGCCTCGCACTCTGGCTTCCTCCACTGTGAATCGTCCTGAGCATCACTGAGAGAATTTGAGTTGGTTAGTTTGGCCGTAGTCTCCGCTCTCGTACAGAGCATTGTTCAGAGTATTCTTTATTTGTAGTTTTCACTCGAACCTTGTGGTTTATAGTAAATTGGGTCGTTTTATAGCCGTTAAGTGTCACCTACCGTGAGTAGGAATTATTTGGTGTTATTTCTTTGCTGTTGTAGTTTCCAGCCACTAGTAGTCGCTGTGAGTGTTTGGAGCCCATTGTCTCCAGTTCAGTTTCCTGTGTAGTTGCCATCTTGGTTTGTAGTTTCTTGGAACTGCTGTAAAAAAGCAAACTGTGTTGCATTCAAAGACAGTCGGTTATTTCCTGAGCCAACCCAACATAACTTTTTCACGGTCTATTATACCTTGTTTCATCATATGGGATGTCGGAAAAATGGCATTTCGACAGGCTATGGTGTTAATGTTGGACAAAATTCATGATTTTTTTGTTTAAAAAAAGTGCTCTATAGTGTCAACAGCTGACTTTACATTTAATTTTGCAGTATGTTTTTTGCACTGTACATTAATCTTTGGCAGTATACATTTATTTGTTCGAAATGCTATACTATGGTGTTTATTTTGAACAAAGTTCATTATCACTTTTTTCCGAAGAAAACTGCTCTAGTGTTTTTCACAGCCTACTTTACCTTATTTAATCTTGCACTGTGCATTTGTATTGCAGTGTTTTTTTTGCACTGTACGTTAATCTTTCGCAGTGTACATTTGTTTGAAATACTATACCATGGTATTTACTCTGGACAAAACTCATTATCACTTTTTCCAAAAAATACCCTACAGAGTTTTTCATAGCCTACTGTACATTTCATCTTGCAGTGTGTTTGTATTTTTGTTCGGCATGCTATACTATGGCGTTAATATTGGACAAAATTCATGATCACTTATTTCAAAGAAACCTGCTGTATAGTGTTTCTAACAGCCTACTTTACATTATTTCATTTTAGTGTGTTTTGCAGTGTGTGTTTGTATTTTTGTTTGACAAACTACACTGGTGTTTGTTTAGGACAAAAGCTTTTTTTTTCCAAAGAAAACTGCTCTGTACAGTTTTTCATGGTGTACTTACCATTATCATATGGTGTCTTTATGGCATGCTGGGGGAAAAATGGCATTATTTTGACATACTATGGTGTTAATTTTGGACAATATTTGATTTTTTTTTTTCAAAGAAAACTGCTCTGTTTTCAACAGCCTACTTTACATTTCATTTTAGTGTGCATTTTATCTTGCACTGAGTTTATCTTGCAGTGTGTGCATTTGTATTTTGCAGTGTTTGTATTTTTGTTCAAAGTATATTTTGGACAAAATTCAAGACTTGATTTTTCAAAGAAAACTATAGTGTTTAACAGCATATTTTACAGCATTTCATCTTGCAGTGTGTGCATTTGTATCTTTATTCGACATGCTATGGCGTTCATTTAGGACAAAATTCATGATCCTTTCAAAGAAAACTGCTCTATGGTGTTTCTCAGTGTAATTTACATTATTTCATCTTGCAGTGTGGGTTTGTATCTTGCAGTGTGCATTTGTATTTTTGTTCGACATACTATACTGTAGCATTTATTTTGTACAAAATTCATGATCATTTTTCTTTCCAAAGAAAACTGCTCTAGTTTTTCACAGCCTACTTTACGTTAGTTCATCTTGCACTGTGCGTTTGTACTTTTGTTCAACGTACTATACTATGGAGTTTACTTTAGACAAAATTTATGATCCTTTTAGCCCAAAGTAAACTGCTCTATAGTTTTTCACAGCCTACTTTACGTTAGTTCATCTTGCAGTATGCATTTGTATTTTGCCGTGTTTGTATTTTCCAGTGTGAGATTGTATTGCAGTGTTTGTCTTGCAGTGTGTTTGTATATTTGTTCGATATAATACACTATGGTGTTTATTTTGTCCAAAATTCCTGATCATTATTTGTTTTGTTTTTTTTTCAAAGAAACCTGCTCTATAGAGTTTTTGTCAGGCTAGCTGCTGCAAGGCCTCGATAGTGCCCCCCCTCTCTCTCAGGGTGGCTCAGCAGTGCAGAAGTGACGACAGGTGTGCCTTAACAGCAATCCTCAGCTGGAACTAGGAGCAGGTGGAGATCATCTAATCAAGCACACCCTGCCTCAGTATAACTAGACGCCTCACATCTCAAGCGCCAGATCGTGACACATCAGGTAGGAGCCTGAGTTGTCATTAAGTTAGTCTGAACCAACATTCTGTACTAATCTTCGCTGTTCTCTTCTCTTATAGTTTTGGTTCCACCTGCTTGTAGTAATCGTCTACATCGGATTCTGGTCTCCGCTTCAGCGAGAAGGGAAATATCTCCAGGCCGCCGTAAGTAAAGTTTATTTATATAGCACTTTTCACAGATATAAAAATCACAGTGCTTTACATTCAAAGAAAAATAAGACCTTAAAATAAGCCTCCACGATGTACAACCACATTTCTCATAAAGTCACACATGTAAAATCACATGGAAACACGCACGCCCTTGGGAGTCTCCTCCATTCACCTGTTGTGTCCATTACCCCCACCACCTGGCCCTGCACTCTGGCTTCCACCACTGTGAACCGTCCTGAGCATCACTGAGAGAATTTGAGTTAGTTAGTTGGCCATAGTTTCCGCTCTCGTACAGAGCATCATTCAGAGTATTCTTTATCGTAGTATTCCCTTGAACCTTGTTATAGTAAATTGGTTCGTTTTATAGCACCTCAGTGTCATGTACTGTGAGTAGGAATTATTTGGTGTTTCTTTGTTGTAGTTGCTGTGAATGTTTGGAGCCCATTGTCTCAGTTCAGTTTCCTGTGTAGTTACCATCTTGGTACCCCTGTAAATGAATTTGTGTTGCATTCAAAGATGTCTGTCATTTCCTGCGCCTGAGCCAACTCGACATCGTGACAGTTTATCACGGTCTACTTTACATTATTTCATCGTATCGTGTGTCTTTATGGCATTATTTTGACATACGATGGTGTAAATTTTGGACAAAAGTCATGATTTCTTTTTGTTTCAAAGAAAACTGCTCTATTTTTTTTAAACAGCCTACTTTACATTATTTCATTTTGCAGTGTGCATTTGTATCTTGCAGTGTGCATTGTTTGACATACTATACTATGGTGTTTATTTTGGACAAAACTCAGCCTTATGTTTCAAAGGAAACTGCTCTATACTGTTTAACAGTTGACATTACTACATTTCATTTGCCAGTGTGCGTTTGTATCTTGCAGTGTGCGTTTGTATCTTGCAGTGTGCGTTTGTATCTTGCAGTGTGCGTTTGTATCTTGCAGTGTGCGTTTGTATCTTGCAGTGTGCGTTTGTATCTTGCAGTGTGCGTTTGTATCTTTGTTCGACATATGGTGTTTAATTTGGACAATATTCATGATCCTTTTGTTCCAAAGGAAACTGCTCTATAGTGTTTTTCAGTGTACTTTACATTATCATATGGTATGTTTTTATAGCATGTTTGAAAAATGGCATTACATAGCATGGTGTTAATTTTGGACAAAATTTGTGAAATTTTTTTGTTTCAACGAAAACTGCTCTATAGTGTCAACAGTGTACTGAACATTATTTCATTTTGCAGTGTGCGTTTGTATCTTGCAGTGTGCATTTTTGTTCGACATACTATACTATGGCATTTATTTTTGGACAAAACTCATGAGCCTTATGTTTCAAAGAAAACTGCTATATAGCGTTTAACAGTTGACTTTACTACATTTCATTTGGTAGTGTGCATAAGTATTTGCCAATGCGTGTTCGTATGTTGCAGTGTGCATTTGCATTTTTGTTCGACATACTATGGTGTTTAATTTGGACAAAATTCATGAAATTCACTGCTATGTAGTGTTTTTCAGTGTACTTTACATTATCATATGGTGTGTTTAATGGCATGTTTGAAAAATGGCATTATTTTGACATGGCATGGTGTTAATTTTGGACAAAATGTGTCCCCCCCCCCAAGGAAAACTGCTCCATAGTGTTAAGTGTACTCCATTATTACACTTTGGAGTGTGCATTTGTTTTTGTTTGACATACTATACTATGGCATTTATTTTAGACAAAATTCACGATCCTTTCTCTTTTTCCCCAAAGGAAACTGCTCTATAGTATCTTCAAACAGCCCACTTACATTATTTCATCTTGCAGTGTGCATTTGTATCTTGCAGTGTTTATTTGCATGGTTGATCAACAAACTATACTATCGTGTTTACTTTGGACAAAATTCATGATCTTCTTTCAAAGAAGACTGCTGTAGTGTTTTTCACAGCCTACTTCACATTTCATCTTGCAGTGTGCTTTTATATTTGTGTTTGACATACTATGGCGTTAAATATGGACAAAATTCATGATTTTTTTTCTCTCCAAAGATGACTGCTCTGTTTGTCACGCTGTACATTACATTATCATATGGTGTCTTTTTGGCATGTTGGGGAAAAATGGCATTATTTCGACATAGTATGGTGTTAATTATGGACAAAATTTATGATTTGTTTCACAGAAAACTGCTGTAGTTTTTGAAAGTGTACTTTACATTTCATTTTTGCAGTGTGTATATGTGCTTGACATATTGTACTATGGTGTTTATTTTAAATAAAATTCATGACTTTTTGTCAAAGAAAACTGCTCGAGTGTTTTTTTTTTTTTTTTTTTCACAGCTACTGTCCATTGTTTCATCTTGGAGTTTGTTTTGCAGTGTGTGCTTATATAGTTGTTCAACATACTATACCATTTATTTGGACAAAATTCATGCTGGGGGTGAGGTGGGTCTAGGGTTAAGTGTGGTAGCTGGGGGTGAGTGGGTCTAGGGTTAAGTGTGGTAGCTGGGGGTGAGTGGGTCTAGGGTTAAGTGTGGTAGCTGGGGTGAGTGGGTCTAGGGTTAAGTGTGGTAGCTGGGGGTGAGTGGGTCTAGGGTTAAGTGTGGTAGCTGGGGGGTGAGTGGGGTTCTTAGGGTTAAGTGTGGTAGCTGGGGGGTGAGTGGGTCTAGGGTTAAGTGTGGTAGCTGGGGGTGAGTGGGTCTAGGGTTAAGTGTGGTAGCTGGGGGTGAGTGGGTCTAGGGTTAAGTGTGGTAGCTGGGGGTGAGTGGGTCTAGGGTTAAGTGTGGTAGCTGGGGGTGAGTGGGTCTAGGGTTAAGTGTGGTAGCTGGGGGTGAGTGGGTCTAGGTTAAGTGTGGTAGCTGGGGTGAGTGGGTCTAGGGTTAAGTGTGGTAGCTGGGGGTGAGTGGGTCTAGGGTTAAGTGTGGTAGCTGGGGGTGAGTGGGTCTAGGGTTAAGTGTGGTAGCTGGGGGTGAGTGGGTCTAGGGTTAAGTGTGGTAGCTGGGGGTGAGTGGGTCTAGGGTTAAGTGTGGTAGCTGGGGGTGAGTGGGTCTAGGGTTAAGTGTGGTAGCTGGGGGTGAGTGGGTCTAGGGTTAAGTGTGGTAGCTGGGGGTGAGTGGGTCTAGGGTTAAGTGTGGTAGCTGGGGGTGAGTGGGTCTAGGGTTAAGTGTGGTAGCTGGGGGTGAGTGGGTCTAGGGTTAAGTGTGGTAGCTGGGGGTGAGTGGGTCTAGGGTTAAGTGTGGTAGCTGGGGGTGAGTGGGTCTAGGGTTAAGTGTGGTAGCTGGGGGTGAGTGGGTCTAGGGTTAAGTGTGGTAGCTGGGGGTGAGTGGGTCTAGGGTTAAGTGTGGTAGCTGGGGGTGAGTGGGTCTAGGGTTAAGTGTGGTAGCTGGGGGTGAGTGGGTCTAGGGTTAAGTGTGGTAGCTGGGGGTGAGTGGGTCTAGGGTTAAGTGTGGTAGCTGGGGGTGAGTGGGTCTAGGGTTAAGTGTGGTAGCTGGGGGTGAGTGGGTCTAGGGTTAAGTGTGGTAGCTGGGGTGAGTGGGTCTAGGGTTAAGTGTGGTAGCTGGGGGTGAGTGGGTCTAGGGTTAAGTGTGGTAGCTGGGGGTGAGTGGGTCTAGGGTTAAGTGTGGTAGCTGGGGGTGAGTGGGTCTAGGGTTAAGTGTGGTAGCTGGGGGTGAGTGGGTCTAGGGTTAAGTGTGGTAGCTGGGGGTGAGTGGGTCTAGGGTTAAGTGTGGTAGCTGGGGGTGAGTGGGTCTAGGGTTAAGTGTGGTAGCTGGGGGTGAGTGGGTCTAGGGTTAAGTGTGGTAGCTGGGGTGAGTGGGTCTAGGGTTAAGTGTGGTAGCTGGGGGTGAGTGGGTCTAGGGTTAAGTGTGGTAGCTGGGGGTGAGTGGGTCTAGGGTTAAGTGTGGTAGCTGGGGGTGAGTGGGTCTAGGGTTAAGTGTGGTAGCTGGGGGTGAGTGGGTCTAGGGTTAAGTGTGGTAGCTGGGGGTGAGTGGGTCTAGGGTTAAGTGTGGTAGCTGGGGGTGAGTGGGTCTAGGGTTAAGTGTGGTAGCTGGGGTGAGTGGGTCTAGGGTTAAGTGTGGTAGCTGGGGGTGAGTGGGTCTAGGGTTAAGTGTGGTAGCTGGGGGTGAGTGGGTCTAGGGTTAAGTGTGGTAGCTGGGGGTGAGTGGGGTCTAGGGTTAAGTGTGGTAGCTGGGGGTGAGTGGGTCTAGGGTTAAGTGTGGTAGCTGGGGGTGAGTGGGTCTAGGGTTAAGTGTGGTAGCTGGGGGTGAGTGGGTCTAGGGTTAAGTGTGGTAGCTGGGGGTGAGTGGGTCTAGGGTTAAGTGTGGTAGCTGGGGGTGAGTGGGTCTAGGGTTAAGTGTGGTAGCTGGGGTGAGTGGGTCTAGGGTTAAGTGTGGTAGCTGGGGGTGAGTGGGTTAAGTGTGGTAGCTGGGGGTGAGTGGGTCTAGGGTTAAGTGTGGTAGCTGGGGGTGAGTGGGTCTAGGTTAAGTGTGGTAGCTGGGGGTGAGTGGGTCTAGGGTTAAGTGTGGTAGCTGGGGGTGAGTGGTCTAGGGTTAAGTGTGGTAGCTGGGGGTGAGTGGGTCTAGGGTTAAGTGTGGTAGCTGGGGGTGAGTGGGTCTAGGGTTAAGTGTGGTAGCTGGGGGTGAGTGGGTCTAGGGTTAAGTGTGGGTAGCTGGGGGTGAGTGGGTCTAGGGTTAAGTGTGGTAGCTGGGGGTGAGTGGGTCTAGGGTTAAGTGTGGTAGCTGGGGGTGAGTGGGTCTAGGGTTAAGTGTGGTAGCTGGGGGTGAGTGGGTCTAGGGTTAAGTGTGGTAGCTGGGGTGAGTGGGTCTAGGGTTAAGTGTGGTAGCTGGGGGTGAGTGGGTCTAGGGTTAAGTGTGGTAGCTGGGGGTGAGTGGGTCCTAGGGTTAAGTGTGGTAGCTGGGGGTGAGTGGGTCTAGGGTTAAGTGTGGTAGCTGGGGGTGAGTGGGTCTAGGGTTAAGTGTGGTAGCTGGGGGTGAGTGGGTCTAGGGTTAAGTGTGGTAGCTGGGGGTGAGTGGGTCTAGGGTTAAGTGTGGTAGCTGGGGTGAGTGGGTCTAGGGTTAAGTGTGGTAGCTGGGGGTGAGTGGGTCTAGGGTTAAGTGTGGTAGCTGGGGGTGAGTGGGTCTAGGGTTAAGTGTGGTAGCTGGGGTGAGTGGGTCTAGGGTTAAGTGTGGTAGCTGGGGGTGAGTGGGTCTAGGGTTAAGTGTGGTAGCTGGGGGTGAGTGGGTCTAGGGTTAAGTGTGGTAGCTGGGGGTGAGTGGGTCTAGGGTTAAGTGTGGTAGCTGGGGGTGAGTGGGTCTAGGGTTAAGTGTGGTAGCTGGGGGTGAGTGGGTCTAGGGTTAAGTGTGGTAGCTGGGGTCTAGGGTTAAGTGTGGTAGCTGGGGTGAGTGGGTCTAGGGTTAAGTGTGGTAGCTGGGGGTGAGTGGGTCTAGGGTTAAGTGTGGTAGCTGGGGTGAGTGGGTCTAGGGTTAAGTGTGGTAGCTGGGGTGAGTGGGTCTAGGGTTAAGTGTGGTAGCTGGGGGTGAGTGGGTCTAGGGTTAAGTGTGGTAGCTGGGGGTGAGTGGGTCTAGGGTTAAGTGTGGTAGCTGGGGGTGAGTGGGTCTAGGGTTAAGTGTGGTAGCTGGGGGTGAGTGGTCTAGGGTTAAGTGTGGTAGCTGGGGGTGAGTGGGTCTAGGGTTAAGTGTGGTAGCTGGGGGTGAGTGGGTCTAGGGTTAAGTGTGGTAGCTGGGGGTGAGTGGGTCTAGGGTTAAGTGTGGTAGCTGGGGTGAAGTGGGTCTAGGGTTTAAGTTTTGGTAGCTGGGGGTGAGTGGGTCTAGGGTTAAGTGTGGTAGCTGGGGGTGAGTGGGTCCTGGGGGTGAGTGGGTCTAGGGTTAAGTGTGGTAGCTGGGGGTGAGTGGGTCTAGGGGTTAAGTGTGGTGCTGGGGTGAGGTGGGTCTTAGGGTTAGTGTGGTAGCTGGGGGGGTGAGTGTGGTCCTAGGGTTAAGTGTGGTAGCTGGGGTGAGTGGGTCTAGGGTTAAGTGTGGTAGCTGGGGGTGAGTGGGTCTAGGGTTAAGTGTGGTAGCTGGGGGTGAATGGGTCTAGGGTTAAGTGTGGTAGCTGGGGGTGAGTGGGTCTAGGGTTTAAGTGTGGTAGCTGGGGGTGAGTGGGTCTAGGGTTTAAGTGTGGTAGCTGGGGGTGAGTGGGTCTAGGGTTAAGTTGTGGTAGCTGGGGGTGAGTGGGTCTAGGGTTAAGTGTGGTAGCTGGGGGTGAGTGGTCTAGGGTAAGTGTGGTAGCTGGGGGTGAGTGGTGGTAAGTGTGGTAGCTGGGGGTGAGTGGGTCTAGGGTTAAGTGTGGTAGCTGGGGGTGAGTGGGTCTAGGGTTAAGTGTGGTAGCTGGGGGTGAGTGGGTCTAGGGTTAAGTGTGGTAGCTGGGGGTGAGTGGGTCTAGGGTTAAGTGTGGTAGCTGGGGGTGAGTGGGTCTAGGGTTAAGTGTGGTAGCTGGGGGTGAGTGGGTCTAGGGTTAAGTGTGGTAGCTGGGGGTGAGTGGGTCTAGGGTTAAGTGTGGTAGCTGGGGGTGAGTGGGTCTAGGGTTAAGTGTGGTAGCTGGGGGTGAGTGGGTCTAGGGTTAAGTGTGGTAGCTGGGGGTGAGTGGGTCTAGGGTTAAGTGTGGTAGCTGGGGGTGAGTGGGTCTAGGGTTAAGTGTGGTAGCTGGGGGTGAGTGGTCTAGGGTTAAGTGTGGTAGCTGGGGGTGAGTGGGTCTAGGGTTAAGGGTTAGGGTTAGGGTTAGGGTTAGGGTTAAGGGTTAGGGTTAGGGTTAGGGTTAGGGTCAGGGTTAGGGTTAGGGTTAGGGTTAGGGTTAGGTAAAGGAATAAGGCCCCCTCAAGTTAGAGGGGAACCATGGTGCACTGTCCATCCTGCCTTTAAGGTCAAACGCCAGGGACCACAGCCTCGAAGAATCCACGGGTAAGTATTTGTTCTAAATGTGCATTACTTTGCTTCTCCAATACTTAATTATGTTTCCCTTTTTCTCCACAGGTTTTTCTACAGCGTCCGGATCCAGGTAAGTACAGGTAAGTTTTAACCTTGTAACTGTAATTAGCTTTTTAAACTGTTTTTAGCTTTTTAGATCCAGGTAAGTACAGGTAAGTTTTAACCTTGTCTTTAAATTGTTTTTAAACTGTAATTAGCTTTTTAAACCTGTTTTGAGATTTCCATATGACTGTTTTTAGCCTTTGAATCGTTTACCCGTATACGGATTTTTTTACTTTAGCTATTCTTAATCCCTTACTTGGGTTTCTATGCTGGTTTCGCCTTTGCTATATATGTAATAAAAAATAAAATGTAAAAAACCAACCCGTCCCTGTGTGCCGTCTTTGTCTTCTATCTATTTGTATTCTTCTACTGGGGACTCTCTTCTTGGGTCTACCCTTCTTCTATTGGGGACTCCTATTTGGTCTACCCTTCTCTGCTGAGTTTAAAGTGTGCAACCGGCGACGTTTCGACCTCTGTTCGGGTCTTCCTCAGGCCTAGCACACTGTCTGACTGACGGCTCCCCATACTGCGACCTCCCTATGGAGGTGGCTTGCCCCATGTGGCGCTCTCCCGGAGGAGAGGGCTTCCCATCCACCCCGGTTGAAAGAAAAACATAAAATGTGCCTGACTTGGCTTCTATTTATACTAGTTTAGTTTATAAAAAGTGTTTTAATTATTTTCCTTAATTTAGGTTAGCCGAATAGGGGACACGCTTCTCGGTTCTACCCTACAGGGGATCCGCTACTTGGGTCTACCCTTCACATAATTTAGGTTAAATAGGGGACTCGCTTCTCGGTTCTACCCTTCAACAGGGGATCCGCTACTTGGGTCTACCCTTTACATATATTTAGTTTAACAGGGCTCCTACTACTTGGGTCTACCCTCCAAACTGTTTAGTTTAAGAGGGGTCCCGCTATTTGGGTTTGCCCTTCAAACTTTTTCTTAAGTAGATAATTAAAACACTTTTTCTCCTTTATATTAGGTTTTATAGCTTCTAATTTAGTTTTAGCTTTTAGGGGGTGGGAAAATTTCCTTTTTTGGGTTATTTAAGGGCTTCAAATTTAGCTTTTAGAGGGGCTTAATTAAGGTTAGAAAATGGGCTAGGGGATCCCTGGTTAGGGTTAGGATTTGGGGTCTGGGCTGGGGGGTCTCAAATTAGGATTAGGCATAGGCTTTGGGGGGTCCTTAATAAAGGTTGGGTGGCCAAATCACTTCCAAATTTGGGTTAGGGGTCTCCTGGTTAGGGTTAGAGCATCCGATTTGGGTTAGGGGGTCCTCAATTGGGGTTAAAATTAAGGCCAAATTTATTCGGAGGCCGGGGTCCCCAGCGAAGGACCCCAGACGAGGAGGCACGGGCTGGGTTAGGTAAAGGAATAAGGCCCCCTCAAGTTAGAGGGGAACCATGGTGCACTGTCCATCCTGCCTTTAAGGTCAAACGCCAGGGACCACAGCCTCGAAGAATCCACGGGTAAGTATTTGTTCTAAATGTGCATTACTTTGCTTCTCCAATTCTTAATTATGTTTCCCTTTTTCTCCACAGGTTTTTCTACAGCGTCCGGATCCAGGTAAGTACAGGTAAGTTTTAACCTTGTAACTGTAATTAGCTTTTTAAACTGTTTTTAGCTTTTTAGATCCAGGTAAGTACAGGTAAGTTTTAACCTTGTCTTTAAATTGTTTTTAAACTGTAATTAGCTTTTTAAACCTGTTTTGAGATTTCCATATGACTGTTTTTAGCCTTTGAATCGTTTACCCGTATACGGATTTTTTTACTTTAGCTATTCTTAATCCCTTACTTGGGTTTTTATGCTGGTTTCGCCTTTGCTATATATGTAATAAAAAATAAAATGTAAAAAACCAACCCGTCCCTGTGTGCCGTCTTTGTCTTCTATCTATTTGTATTCTTCTACTGGGGACTCTCTTCTTGGGTCTACCCTTCTTCTATTGGGGACTCCTATTTGGTCTACCCTTCTCTGCTGAGTTTAAAGTGTGCAACCGGCGACGTTTCGACCTCTGTTCGGGTCTTCCTCAGGCCTAGCACACTGTCTGACTGACGGCTCCCCATACTGCGACCTCCCTATGGAGGTGGCTTGCCCCATGTGGCGCTCTCCCGGAGGAGAGGGCTTCCCATCCACCCCGGTTGAAAGAAAAACATAAAATGTGCCTGACTTGGCTTCTATTTATACTAGTTTAGTTTATAAAAAGTGTTTTAATTATTTTCCTTAATTTAGGTTAGCCGAATAGGGGACACGCTTCTCGGTTCTACCCTACAGGGGATCCGCTACTTGGGTCTACCCTTCACATAATTTAGGTTAAATAGGGGACTCGCTTCTCGGTTCTACCCTTCAACAGGGGATCCGCTACTTGGGTCTACCCTTTACATATATTTAGTTTAACAGGGCTCCTACTACTTGGGTCTACCCTCCAAACTGTTTAGTTTAAGAGGGGTCCCGCTATTTGGGTTTGCCCTTCAAACTTTTTCTTAAGTAGATAATTAAAACACTTTTTCTCCTTTATATTAGGTTTTATAGCTTCTAATTTAGTTTTAGCTTTTAGGGGGTGGGAAAATTTCCTTTTTTGGGTTATTTAAGGGCTTCAAATTTAGCTTTTAGAGGGGCTTAATTAAGGTTAGAAAATGGGCTAGGGGATCCCTGGTTAGGGTTAGGATTTGGGGTCTGGGCTGGGGGGTCTCAAATTAGGATTAGGCATAGGCTTTGGGGGGTCCTTAATAAAGGTTGGGTGGCCAAATCACTTCCAAATTTGGGTTAGGGGTCTCCTGGTTAGGGTTAGAGCATCCGATTTGGGTTAGGGGGTCCTCAATTGGGGTTAAAATTAAGGCCAAATTTATTCGGAGGCCGGGGTCCCCAGCGAAGGACCCCAGACGAGGAGGCACGGGCTGGGTTAGGTAAAGGAATAAGGCCCCCTCAAGTTAGAGGGGAACCATGGTGCACTGTCCATCCTGCCTTTAAGGTCAAACGCCAGGGACCACAGCCTCGAAGAATCCACGGGTAAGTATTTGTTCTAAATGTGCATTACTTTGCTTCTCCAATTCTTAATTATGTTTCCCTTTTTCTCCACAGGTTTTTCTACAGCGTCCGGATCCAGGTAAGTACAGGTAAGTTTTAACCTTGTAACTGTAATTAGCTTTTTAAACTGTTTTTAGCTTTTTAGATCCAGGTAAGTACAGGTAAGTTTTAACCTTGTCTTTAAATTGTTTTTAAACTGTAATTAGCTTTTTAAACCTGTTTTGAGATTTCCATATGACTGTTTTTAGCCTTTGAATCGTTTACCCGTATACGGATTTTTTTACTTTAGCTATTCTTAATCCCTTACTTGGGTTTTTATGCTGGTTTCGCCTTTGCTATATATGTAATAAAAAATAAAATGTAAAAAACCAACCCGTCCCTGTGTGCCGTCTTTGTCTTCTATCTATTTGTATTCTTCTACTGGGGACTCTCTTCTTGGGTCTACCCTTCTTCTATTGGGGACTCCTATTTGGTCTACCCTTCTCTGCTGAGTTTAAAGTGTGCAACCGGCGACGTTTCGACCTCTGTTCGGGTCTTCCTCAGGCCTAGCACACTGTCTGACTGACGGCTCCCCATACTGCGACCTCCCTATGGAGGTGGCTTGCCCCATGTGGCGCTCTCCCGGAGGAGAGGGCTTCCCATCCACCCCGGTTGAAAGAAAAACATAAAATGTGCCTGACTTGGCTTCTATTTATACTAGTTTAGTTTATAAAAAGTGTTTTAATTATTTTCCTTAATTTAGGTTAGCCGAATAGGGGACACGCTTCTCGGTTCTACCCTACAGGGGATCCGCTACTTGGGTCTACCCTTCACATAATTTAGGTTAAATAGGGGACTCGCTTCTCGGTTCTACCCTTCAACAGGGGATCCGCTACTTGGGTCTACCCTTTACATATATTTAGTTTAACAGGGCTCCTACTACTTGGGTCTACCCTCCAAACTGTTTAGTTTAAGAGGGGTCCCGCTATTTGGGTTTGCCCTTCAAACTTTTTCTTAAGTAGATAATTAAAACACTTTTTCTCCTTTATATTAGGTTTTATAGCTTCTAATTTAGTTTTAGCTTTTAGGGGGTGGGAAAATTTCCTTTTTTGGGTTATTTAAGGGCTTCAAATTTAGCTTTTAGAGGGGCTTAATTAAGGTTAGAAAATGGGCTAGGGGATCCCTGGTTAGGGTTAGGATTTGGGGTCTGGGCTGGGGGGTCTCAAATTAGGATTAGGCATAGGCTTTGGGGGGTCCTTAATAAAGGTTGGGTGGCCAAATCACTTCCAAATTTGGGTTAGGGGTCTCCTGGTTAGGGTTAGAGCATCCGATTTGGGTTAGGGGGTCCTCAATTGGGGTTAAAATTAAGGCCAAATTTATTCGGAGGCCGGGGTCCCCAGCGAAGGACCCCAGACGAGGAGGCACGGGCTGGGTTAGGTAAAGGAATAAGGCCCCCTCAAGTTAGAGGGGAACCATGGTGCACTGTCCATCCTGCCTTTAAGGTCAAACGCCAGGGACCACAGCCTCGAAGAATCCACGGGTAAGTATTTGTTCTAAATGTGCATTACTTTGCTTCTCCAATTCTTAATTATGTTTCCCTTTTTCTCCACAGGTTTTTCTACAGCGTCCGGATCCAGGTAAGTACAGGTAAGTTTTAACCTTGTAACTGTAATTAGCTTTTTAAACTGTTTTTAGCTTTTTAGATCCAGGTAAGTACAGGTAAGTTTTAACCTTGTCTTTAAATTGTTTTTAAACTGTAATTAGCTTTTTAAACCTGTTTTGAGATTTCCATATGACTGTTTTTAGCCTTTGAATCGTTTACCCGTATACGGATTTTTTTACTTTAGCTATTCTTAATCCCTTACTTGGGTTTTTATGCTGGTTTCGCCTTTGCTATATATGTAATAAAAAATAAAATGTAAAAAACCAACCCGTCCCTGTGTGCCGTCTTTGTCTTCTATCTATTTGTATTCTTCTACTGGGGACTCTCTTCTTGGGTCTACCCTTCTTCTATTGGGGACTCCTATTTGGTCTACCCTTCTCTGCTGAGTTTAAAGTGTGCAACCGGCGACGTTTCGACCTCTGTTCGGGTCTTCCTCAGGCCTAGCACACTGTCTGACTGACGGCTCCCCATACTGCGACCTCCCTATGGAGGTGGCTTGCCCCATGTGGCGCTCTCCCGGAGGAGAGGGCTTCCCATCCACCCCGGTTGAAAGAAAAACATAAAATGTGCCTGACTTGGCTTCTATTTATACTAGTTTAGTTTATAAAAAGTGTTTTAATTATTTTCCTTAATTTAGGTTAGCCGAATAGGGGACACGCTTCTCGGTTCTACCCTACAGGGGATCCGCTACTTGGGTCTACCCTTCACATAATTTAGGTTAAATAGGGGACTCGCTTCTCGGTTCTACCCTTCAACAGGGGATCCGCTACTTGGGTCTACCCTTTACATATATTTAGTTTAACAGGGCTCCTACTACTTGGGTCTACCCTCCAAACTGTTTAGTTTAAGAGGGGTCCCGCTATTTGGGTTTGCCCTTCAAACTTTTTCTTAAGTAGATAATTAAAACACTTTTTCTCCTTTATATTAGGTTTTATAGCTTCTAATTTAGTTTTAGCTTTTAGGGGGTGGGAAAATTTCCTTTTTTGGGTTATTTAAGGGCTTCAAATTTAGCTTTTAGAGGGGCTTAATTAAGGTTAGAAAATGGGCTAGGGGATCCCTGGTTAGGGTTAGGATTTGGGGTCTGGGCTGGGGGGTCTCAAATTAGGATTAGGCATAGGCTTTGGGGGGTCCTTAATAAAGGTTGGGTGGCCAAATCACTTCCAAATTTGGGTTAGGGGTCTCCTGGTTAGGGTTAGAGCATCCGATTTGGGTTAGGGGGTCCTCAATTGGGGTTAAAATTAAGGCCAAATTTATTCGGAGGCCGGGGTCCCCAGCGAAGGACCCCAGACGAGGAGGCACGGGCTGGGTTAGGTAAAGGAATAAGGCCCCCTCAAGTTAGAGGGGAACCATGGTGCACTGTCCATCCTGCCTTTAAGGTCAAACGCCAGGGACCACAGCCTCGAAGAATCCACGGGTAAGTATTTGTTCTAAATGTGCATTACTTTGCTTCTCCAATTCTTAATTATGTTTCCCTTTTTCTCCACAGGTTTTTCTACAGCGTCCGGATCCAGGTAAGTACAGGTAAGTTTTAACCTTGTAACTGTAATTAGCTTTTTAAACTGTTTTTAGCTTTTTAGATCCAGGTAAGTACAGGTAAGTTTTAACCTTGTCTTTAAATTGTTTTTAAACTGTAATTAGCTTTTTAAACCTGTTTTGAGATTTCCATATGACTGTTTTTAGCCTTTGAATCGTTTACCCGTATACGGATTTTTTTACTTTAGCTATTCTTAATCCCTTACTTGGGTTTTTATGCTGGTTTCGCCTTTGCTATATATGTAATAAAAAATAAAATGTAAAAAACCAACCCGTC
Source organism: Acanthochromis polyacanthus (assembly GCF_021347895.1). NCBI lineage: Eukaryota > Metazoa > Chordata > Actinopteri > Pomacentridae > Acanthochromis > Acanthochromis polyacanthus. Next base: position 310,591 of record NC_067127.1, on the reverse strand, counting down.
CCTGTGTGCCGTCTTTGTCTTCTATCTATTTGTATTCTTCTACTGGGGACTCTCTTCTTGGGTCTACCCTTCTTCTATTGGGGACTCCTATTTGGTCTACCCTTCTCTGCTGAGTTTAAAGTGTGCAACCGGCGACGTTTCGACCTCTGTTCGGGTCTTCCTCAGGCCTAGCACACTGTCTGACTGACGGCTCCCCATACTGCGACCTCCCTATGGAGGTGGCTTGCCCCATGTGGCGCTCTCCCGGAGGAGAGGGCTTCCCATCCACCCCGGTTGAAAGAAAAACATAAAATGTGCCTGACTTGGCTTCTATTTATACTAGTTTAGTTTATAAAAAGTGTTTTAATTATTTTCCTTAATTTAGGTTAGCCGAATAGGGGACACGCTTCTCGGTTCTACCCTACAGGGGATCCGCTACTTGGGTCTTCCCTTCACATAATTTAGGTTAAATAGGGGACTCGCTTCTCGGTTCTACCCTTCAACAGGGGATCCGCTACTTGGGTCTACCCTTTACATATATTTAGTTTAACAGGGCTCCTACTACTTGGGTCTACCCTCCAAACTGTTTAGTTTAGAGGGGTCCCGCTACTTGGGTTTGCCCTTCAAACTTTTTCTTAAGTAGATAATTAAAACACTTTTTCTCCTTTATATTAGGTTTTATAGCTTCTAATTTAGTTTTAGCTTTTAGGGGGTGGGAAAATTTCCTTTTTTGGGTTATTTAAGGGCTTCAAATTTAGCTTTTAGAGGGGCTTAAAATGGGCTAGGGGATCCCTGGTTAGGGTTAGGATTTGGGGTCTGGGCTGGGGGGTCTCAAATTAGGATTAGGCATAGGCTTTGGGGGGTCCTTAATAAAGGTTGGGTGGCCAAATCACTTCCAAATTTGGGTTAGGGGTCTCCTGGTTAGGGTTAGGGCATCCGATTTGGGTTAGGGGGTCCTCAATTGGGGTTAAAATTAAGGCCAAATTTATTCGGAGGCCGGGGTCCCCAGCGAAGGACCCCAGACGAGGAGGCACGGGCTGAGTTAGGTGAAGGAATAAGGCCCCCTCAAGTTAGAGGGGAACCGTGGTGCACTGTCCATCCTGCCTTTAAGGTCAAACGCCAGGGACCACAGCCTCGAAGAATCCACGGGTAAGTATTTGTTCTGAATGTGCATTACTTTGCTTCTCCAATTCTTAATTATGTTTCCTTTTCTCTCCACAGGTTTTTCTGCCGCTGCGTCCGGATCCAGGTAAGTACAGGTAAGTTTTAACCTTGTAACTATAATTAGCTTTATAGACTGTTTTTAGCCTTTTAGATCCAGGTAAGTACAGGTAAGTTTTAACCTTGTTTTTAAATTGTTTTTTAACTGTAATTAGCTTTTTAAACTGTTTTTAGCTTTTTAAATGTTTTAAAACCTGTTTGGAGATTTTGATGACTGTTTTTAGCCTTTAGATTTTTTACCCGTATACGGATTTTTTAACTTTAGCTATTCTTAATCCCTTACTTGGGTTTTTATGCTGGTTTCGCCTTTGCTATATATGTAATAAAAAATAAAATGTAAAAAACCAACCCGTCCCTGTGTGCCGTCTTTGTCTTCTATCTATTTCTATTCTTCTACTGGGGACTCCTATTTGGTCTACCCTTCTTCCATTGGGGACTCCTATTTGGGTCTACCCTTCTCCACTGAGTTTAAAGTGTGCAACCGGCGACGTTTCGACCTCTATTCGGGTCTTCCTCAGGCCTAGCACACTGTCTGACTGACGGCTCCCCATACTGCGACCTCCCTATGGAGGTGGCTTGCCCCATGTGGCGCTCTCCCGAAGGAGAGGGCTTCCCATCCACCCCGGTTGAAAGAAAAACATAAAATGAACTGTGCCTGACTTGGCTTCTATTTATACTAGTTTAGTTTATAAAAAGTGTTTTAATTATTTTCCTTAATTTAGGTTAGCCGAATAGGGGACACGCTTCTCGGTTCTACCCTACAGGGGATCCGCTACTTGGGTCTTCCCTTCACATAATTTAGGTTAAATAGGGGACTCGCTTCTCGGTTCTACCCTTCAACAGGGGATCCGCTACTTGGGTCTACCCTTTACATACTTTAGTTTAATAGGGCTCCTACTACTTGGGTCTACCCTCCAAACTGTTTAGTTTTAGAGGGGTCCCGCTACTTGGGTTTGCCCTTCAAACTTTTTCTTAAGTAGATAATTAAAACACTTTTTCTCCTTTATATTAGGTTTTATAGCTTCTAATTTAGTTTTAGCTTTTAGGGGGTGGGAAAATTTCCTTTTTTGGGTTATTTAAGGGCTTCAAATTTAGCTTTTAGAGGGGCTTAAAATGGGCTAGGGGATCCCTGGTTAGGGTTAGGATTTGGGGTCTGGGCTGGGGGGTCTCAAATTAGGATTAGGCATAGGCTTTGGGGGGTCCTTAATAAAGGTTGGGTGGCCAAATCACTTCCAAATTTGGGTTAGGGGTCTCCTGGTTAGGGTTAGGGCATCCGATTTGGGTTAGGGGGTCCTCAATTGGGGTTAAAATTAAGGCCAAATTTATTCGGAGGCCGGGGTCCCCAGCGAAGGACCCCAGACGAGGAGGCACGGGCTGAGTTAGGTGAAGGAATAAGGCCCCCTCAAGTTAGAGGGGAACCGTGGTGCACTGTCCATCCTGCCTTTAAGGTCAAACGCCAGGGACCACAGCCTCGAAGAATCCACGGGTAAGTATTTGTTCTGAATGTGCATTACTTTGCTTCTCCAATTCTTAATTATGTTTTCCTTTTCTCTCCACAGGTTTTTCTGCCGCTGCGTCCGGATCCAGGTAAGTACAGGTAAGTTTTAACCTTGTAACTATAATTAGCTTTATAGACTGTTTTTAGCCTTTTAGATCCAGGTAAGTACAGGTAAGTTTTAACCTTGTTTTTAAATTGTTTTTTTAACTGTAATTAGCTTTTTAAACTGTTTTTAGCTTTTTAAATGTTTTAAAACCTGTTTGGAGATTTTGATGACTGTTTTTAGCCTTTAGATTTTTTACCCGTATACGGATTTTTTAACTTTAGCTATTCTTAATCCCTTACTTGGGTTTTTATGCTGGTTTCGCCTTTGCTATATATGTAATAAAAAATAAAATGTAAAAAACCAACCCGTCCCTGTGTGCCGTCTTTGTCTTCTATCTATTTCTATTCTTCTACTGGGGACTCCTATTTGGTCTACCCTTCTTCCATTGGGGACTCCTATTTGGGTCTACCCTTCTCCACTGAGTTTAAAGTGTGCAACCGGCGACGTTTCGACCTCTATTCGGGTCTTCCTCAGGCCTAGCACACTGTCTGACTGACGGCTCCCCATACTGCGACCTCCCTATGGAGGTGGCTTGCCCCATGTGGCGCTCTCCCGAAGGAGAGGGCTTCCCATCCACCCCGGTTGAAAGAAAAACATAAAATGAACTGTGCCTGACTTGGCTTCTATTTATACTAGTTTAGTTTATAAAAAGTGTTTTAATTATTTTCCTTAATTTAGGTTAGCCGAATAGGGGACACGCTTCTCGGTTCTACCCTACAGGGGATCCGCTACTTGGGTCTTCCCTTCACATAATTTAGGTTAAATAGGGGACTCGCTTCTCGGTTCTACCCTTCAACAGGGGATCCGCTACTTGGGTCTACCCTTTACATACTTTAGTTTAATAGGGCTCCTACTACTTGGGTCTACCCTCCAAACTGTTTAGTTTTAGAGGGGTCCCGCTACTTGGGTTTGCCCTTCAAACTTTTTCTTAAGTAGATAATTAAAACACTTTTTCTCCTTTATATTAGGTTTTATAGCTTCTAATTTAGTTTTAGCTTTTAGGGGGTGGGAAAATTTCCTTTTTTGGGTTATTTAAGGGCTTCAAATTTAGCTTTTAGAGGGGCTTAAAATGGGCTAGGGGATCCCTGGTTAGGGTTAGGATTTGGGGTCTGGGCTGGGGGGTCTCAAATTAGGATTAGGCATAGGCTTTGGGGGGTCCTTAATAAAGGTTGGGTGGCCAAATCACTTCCAAATTTGGGTTAGGGGTCTCCTGGTTAGGGTTAGGGCATCCGATTTGGGTTAGGGGGTCCTCAATTGGGGTTAAAATTAAGGCCAAATTTATTCGGAGGCCGGGGTCCCCAGCGAAGGACCCCAGACGAGGAGGCACGGGCTGAGTTAGGTGAAGGAATAAGGCCCCCTCAAGTTAGAGGGGAACCGTGGTGCACTGTCCATCCTGCCTTTAAGGTCAAACGCCAGGGACCACAGCCTCGAAGAATCCACGGGTAAGTATTTGTTCTGAATGTGCATTACTTTGCTTCTCCAATTCTTAATTATGTTTTCCTTTTCTCTCCACAGGTTTTTCTGCCGCTGCGTCCGGATCCAGGTAAGTACAGGTAAGTTTTAACCTTGTAACTATAATTAGCTTTATAGACTGTTTTTAGCCTTTTAGATCCAGGTAAGTACAGGTAAGTTTTAACCTTGTTTTTAAATTGTTTTTTAACTGTAATTAGCTTTTTAAACTGTTTTTAGCTTTTTAAATGTTTTAAAACCTGTTTGGAGATTTTGATGACTGTTTTTAGCCTTTAGATTTTTTACCCGTATACGGATTTTTTAACTTTAGCTATTCTTAATCCCTTACTTGGGTTTTTATGCTGGTTTCGCCTTTGCTATATATGTAATAAAAAATAAAATGTAAAAAACCAACCCGTCCCTGTGTGCCGTCTTTGTCTTCTATCTATTTCTATTCTTCTACTGGGGACTCCTATTTGGTCTACCCTTCTTCCATTGGGGACTCCTATTTGGGTCTACCCTTCTCCACTGAGTTTAAAGTGTGCAACCGGCGACGTTTCGACCTCTATTCGGGTCTTCCTCAGGCCTAGCACACTGTCTGACTGACGGCTCCCCATACTGCGACCTCCCTATGGAGGTGGCTTGCCCCATGTGGCGCTCTCCCGAAGGAGAGGGCTTCCCATCCACCCCGGTTGAAAGAAAAACATAAAATGAACTGTGCCTGACTTGGCTTCTATTTATACTAGTTTAGTTTATAAAAAGTGTTTTAATTATTTTCCTTAATTTAGGTTAGCCGAATAGGGGACACGCTTCTCGGTTCTACCCTACAGGGGATCCGCTACTTGGGTCTTCCCTTCACATAATTTAGGTTAAATAGGGGACTCGCTTCTCGGTTCTACCCTTCAACAGGGGATCCGCTACTTGGGTCTACCCTTTACATACTTTAGTTTAATAGGGCTCCTACTACTTGGGTCTACCCTCCAAACTGTTTAGTTTTAGAGGGGTCCCGCTACTTGGGTTTGCCCTTCAAACTTTTTCTTAAGTAGATAATTAAAACACTTTTTCTCCTTTATATTAGGTTTTATAGCTTCTAATTTAGTTTTAGCTTTTAGGGGGTGGGAAAATTTCCTTTTTTGGGTTATTTAAGGGCTTCAAATTTAGCTTTTAGAGGGGCTTAAAATGGGCTAGGGGATCCCTGGTTAGGGTTAGGATTTGGGGTCTGGGCTGGGGGGTCTCAAATTAGGATTAGGCATAGGCTTTGGGGGGTCCTTAATAAAGGTTGGGTGGCCAAATCACTTCCAAATTTGGGTTAGGGGTCTCCTGGTTAGGGTTAGGGCATCCGATTTGGGTTAGGGGGTCCTCAATTGGGGTTAAAATTAAGGCCAAATTTATTCGGAGGCCGGGGTCCCCAGCGAAGGACCCCAGACGAGGAGGCACGGGCTGAGTTAGGTGAAGGAATAAGGCCCCCTCAAGTTAGAGGGGAACCGTGGTGCACTGTCCATCCTGCCTTTAAGGTCAAACGCCAGGGACCACAGCCTCGAAGAATCCACGGGTAAGTATTTGTTCTGAATGTGCATTACTTTGCTTCTCCAATTCTTAATTATGTTTTCCTTTTCTCTCCACAGGTTTTTCTGCCGCTGCGTCCGGATCCAGGTAAGTACAGGTAAGTTTTAACCTTGTAACTATAATTAGCTTTATAGACTGTTTTTAGCCTTTTAGATCCAGGTAAGTACAGGTAAGTTTTAACCTTGTTTTTAAATTGTTTTTTTAACTGTAATTAGCTTTTTAAACTGTTTTTAGCTTTTTAAATGTTTTAAAACCTGTTTGGAGATTTTGATGACTGTTTTTAGCCTTTAGATTTTTTACCCGTATACGGATTTTTTAACTTTAGCTATTCTTAATCCCTTACTTGGGTTTTTATGCTGGTTTCGCCTTTGCTATATATGTAATAAAAAATAAAATGTAAAAAACCAACCCGTCCCTGTGTGCCGTCTTTGTCTTCTATCTATTTCTATTCTTCTACTGGGGACTCCTATTTGGTCTACCCTTCTTCCATTGGGGACTCCTATTTGGGTCTACCCTTCTCCACTGAGTTTAAAGTGTGCAACCGGCGACGTTTCGACCTCTATTCGGGTCTTCCTCAGGCCTAGCACACTGTCTGACTGACGGCTCCCCATACTGCGACCTCCCTATGGAGGTGGCTTGCCCCATGTGGCGCTCTCCCGAAGGAGAGGGCTTCCCATCCACCCCGGTTGAAAGAAAAACATAAAATGAACTGTGCCTGACTTGGCTTCTATTTATACTAGTTTAGTTTATAAAAAGTGTTTTAATTATTTTCCTTAATTTAGGTTAGCCGAATAGGGGACACGCTTCTCGGTTCTACCCTACAGGGGATCCGCTACTTGGGTCTTCCCTTCACATAATTTAGGTTAAATAGGGGACTCGCTTCTCGGTTCTACCCTTCAACAGGGGATCCGCTACTTGGGTCTACCCTTTACATACTTTAGTTTAATAGGGCTCCTACTACTTGGGTCTACCCTCCAAACTGTTTAGTTTTAGAGGGGTCCCGCTACTTGGGTTTGCCCTTCAAACTTTTTCTTAAGTAGATAATTAAAACACTTTTTCTCCTTTATATTAGGTTTTATAGCTTCTAATTTAGTTTTAGCTTTTAGGGGGTGGGAAAATTTCCTTTTTTGGGTTATTTAAGGGCTTCAAATTTAGCTTTTAGAGGGGCTTAAAATGGGCTAGGGGATCCCTGGTTAGGGTTAGGATTTGGGGTCTGGGCTGGGGGGTCTCAAATTAGGATTAGGCATAGGCTTTGGGGGGTCCTTAATAAAGGTTGGGTGGCCAAATCACTTCCAAATTTGGGTTAGGGGTCTCCTGGTTAGGGTTAGGGCATCCGATTTGGGTTAGGGGGTCCTCAATTGGGGTTAAAATTAAGGCCAAATTTATTCGGAGGCCGGGGTCCCCAGCGAAGGACCCCAGACGAGGAGGCACGGGCTGAGTTAGGTGAAGGAATAAGGCCCCCTCAAGTTAGAGGGGAACCGTGGTGCACTGTCCATCCTGCCTTTAAGGTCAAACGCCAGGGACCACAGCCTCGAAGAATCCACGGGTAAGTATTTGTTCTGAATGTGCATTACTTTGCTTCTCCAATTCTTAATTATGTTTTCCTTTTCTCTCCACAGGTTTTTCTGCCGCTGCGTCCGGATCCAGGTAAGTACAGGTAAGTTTTAACCTTGTAACTATAATTAGCTTTATAGACTGTTTTTAGCCTTTTAGATCCAGGTAAGTACAGGTAAGTTTTAACCTTGTTTTTAAATTGTTTTTTAACTGTAATTAGCTTTTTAAACTGTTTTTAGCTTTTTAAATGTTTTAAAACCTGTTTGGAGATTTTGATGACTGTTTTTAGCCTTTAGATTTTTTACCCGTATACGGATTTTTTAACTTTAGCTATTCTTAATCCCTTACTTGGGTTTTTATGCTGGTTTCGCCTTTGCTATATATGTAATAAAAAATAAAATGTAAAAAACCAACCCGTCCCTGTGTGCCGTCTTTGTCTTCTATCTATTTCTATTCTTCTACTGGGGACTCCTATTTGGTCTACCCTTCTTCCATTGGGGACTCCTATTTGGGTCTACCCTTCTCCACTGAGTTTAAAGTGTGCAACCGGCGACGTTTCGACCTCTATTCGGGTCTTCCTCAGGCCTAGCACACTGTCTGACTGACGGCTCCCCATACTGCGACCTCCCTATGGAGGTGGCTTGCCCCATGTGGCGCTCTCCCGAAGGAGAGGGCTTCCCATCCACCCCGGTTGAAAGAAAAACATAAAATGAACTGTGCCTGACTTGGCTTCTATTTATACTAGTTTAGTTTATAAAAAGTGTTTTAATTATTTTCCTTAATTTAGGTTAGCCGAATAGGGGACACGCTTCTCGGTTCTACCCTACAGGGGATCCGCTACTTGGGTCTTCCCTTCACATAATTTAGGTTAAATAGGGGACTCGCTTCTCGGTTCTACCCTTCAACAGGGGATCCGCTACTTGGGTCTACCCTTTACATACTTTAGTTTAATAGGGCTCCTACTACTTGGGTCTACCCTCCAAACTGTTTAGTTTTAGAGGGGTCCCGCTACTTGGGTTTGCCCTTCAAACTTTTTCTTAAGTAGATAATTAAAACACTTTTTCTCCTTTATATTAGGTTTTATAGCTTCTAATTTAGTTTTAGCTTTTAGGGGGTGGGAAAATTTCCTTTTTTGGGTTATTTAAGGGCTTCAAATTTAGCTTTTAGAGGGGCTTAAAATGGGCTAGGGGATCCCTGGTTAGGGTTAGGATTTGGGGTCTGGGCTGGGGGGTCTCAAATTAGGATTAGGCATAGGCTTTGGGGGGTCCTTAATAAAGGTTGGGTGGCCAAATCACTTCCAAATTTGGGTTAGGGGTCTCCTGGTTAGGGTTAGGGCATCCGATTTGGGTTAGGGGGTCCTCAATTGGGGTTAAAATTAAGGCCAAATTTATTCGGAGGCCGGGGTCCCCAGCGAAGGACCCCAGACGAGGAGGCACGGGCTGAGTTAGGTGAAGGAATAAGGCCCCCTCAAGTTAGAGGGGAACCGTGGTGCACTGTCCATCCTGCCTTTAAGGTCAAACGCCAGGGACCACAGCCTCGAAGAATCCACGGGTAAGTATTTGTTCTGAATGTGCATTACTTTGCTTCTCCAATTCTTAATTATGTTTTCCTTTTCTCTCCACAGGTTTTTCTGCCGCTGCGTCCGGATCCAGGTAAGTACAGGTAAGTTTTAACCTTGTAACTATAATTAGCTTTATAGACTGTTTTTAGCCTTTTAGATCCAGGTAAGTACAGGTAAGTTTTAACCTTGTTTTTAAATTGTTTTTTAACTGTAATTAGCTTTTTAAACTGTTTTTAGCTTTTTAAATGTTTTAAAACCTGTTTGGAGATTTTGATGACTGTTTTTAGCCTTTAGATTTTTACCCGTATACGGATTTTTTAACTTTAGCTATTCTTAATCCCTTACTTGGGTTTTTATGCTGGTTTCGCCTTTGCTATATATGTAATAAAAAATAAAATGTAAAAAACCAACCCGTCCCTGTGTGCCGTCTTTGTCTTCTATCTATTTCTATTCTTCTACTGGGGACTCCTATTTGGTCTACCCTTCTTCCATTGGGGACTCCTATTTGGGTCTACCCTTCTCCACTGAGTTTAAAGTGTGCAACCGGCGACGTTTCGACCTCTATTCGGGTCTTCCTCAGGCCTAGCACACTGTCTGACTGACGGCTCCCCATACTGCGACCTCCCTATGGAGGTGGCTTGCCCCATGTGGCGCTCTCCCGAAGGAGAGGGCTTCCCATCCACCCCGGTTGAAAGAAAAACATAAAATGAACTGTGCCTGACTTGGCTTCTATTTATACTAGTTTAGTTTATAAAAAGTGTTTTAATTATTTTCCTTAATTTAGGTTAGCCGAATAGGGGACACGCTTCTCGGTTCTACCCTACAGGGGATCCGCTACTTGGGTCTTCCCTTCACATAATTTAGGTTAAATAGGGGACTCGCTTCTCGGTTCTACCCTTCAACAGGGGATCCGCTACTTGGGTCTACCCTTTACATACTTTAGTTTAATAGGGCTCCTACTACTTGGGTCTACCCTCCAAACTGTTTAGTTTTAGAGGGGTCCCGCTACTTGGGTTTGCCCTTCAAACTTTTTCTTAAGTAGATAATTAAAACACTTTTTCTCCTTTATATTAGGTTTTATAGCTTCTAATTTAGTTTTAGCTTTTAGGGGGTGGGAAAATTTCCTTTTTTGGGTTATTTAAGGGCTTCAAATTTAGCTTTTAGAGGGGCTTAAAATGGGCTAGGGGATCCCTGGTTAGGGTTAGGATTTGGGGTCTGGGCTGGGGGGTCTCAAATTAGGATTAGGCATAGGCTTTGGGGGGTCCTTAATAAAGGTTGGGTGGCCAAATCACTTCCAAATTTGGGTTAGGGGTCTCCTGGTTAGGGTTAGGGCATCCGATTTGGGTTAGGGGGTCCTCAATTGGGGTTAAAATTAAGGCCAAATTTATTCGGAGGCCGGGGTCCCCAGCGAAGGACCCCAGACGAGGAGGCACGGGCTGAGTTAGGTGAAGGAATAAGGCCCCCTCAAGTTAGAGGGGAACCGTGGTGCACTGTCCATCCTGCCTTTAAGGTCAAACGCCAGGGACCACAGCCTCGAAGAATCCACGGGTAAGTATTTGTTCTGAATGTGCATTACTTTGCTTCTCCAATTCTTAATTATGTTTTCCTTTTCTCTCCACAGGTTTTTCTGCCGCTGCGTCCGGATCCAGGTAAGTACAGGTAAGTTTTAACCTTGTAACTATAATTAGCTTTATAGACTGTTTTTAGCCTTTTAGATCCAGGTAAGTACAGGTAAGTTTTAACCTTGTTTTTAAATTGTTTTTTTAACTGTAATTAGCTTTTTAAACTGTTTTTAGCTTTTTAAATGTTTTAAAACCTGTTTGGAGATTTTGATGACTGTTTTTAGCCTTTAGATTTTTTACCCGTATACGGATTTTTTAACTTTAGCTATTCTTAATCCCTTACTTGGGTTTTTATGCTGGTTTCGCCTTTGCTATATATGTAATAAAAAATAAAATGTAAAAAACCAACCCGTCCCTGTGTGCCGTCTTTGTCTTCTATCTATTTCTATTCTTCTACTGGGGACTCCTATTTGGTCTACCCTTCTTCCATTGGGGACTCCTATTTGGGTCTACCCTTCTCCACTGAGTTTAAAGTGTGCAACCGGCGACGTTTCGACCTCTATTCGGGTCTTCCTCAGGCCTAGCACACTGTCTGACTGACGGCTCCCCATACTGCGACCTCCCTATGGAGGTGGCTTGCCCCATGTGGCGCTCTCCCGAAGGAGAGGGCTTCCCATCCACCCCGGTTGAAAGAAAAACATAAAATGAACTGTGCCTGACTTGGCTTCTATTTATACTAGTTTAGTTTATAAAAAGTGTTTTAATTATTTTCCTTAATTTAGGTTAGCCGAATAGGGGACACGCTTCTCGGTTCTACCCTACAGGGGATCCGCTACTTGGGTCTTCCCTTCACATAATTTAGGTTAAATAGGGGACTCGCTTCTCGGTTCTACCCTTCAACAGGGGATCCGCTACTTGGGTCTACCCTTTACATACTTTAGTTTAATAGGGCTCCTACTACTTGGGTCTACCCTCCAAACTGTTTAGTTTTAGAGGGGTCCCGCTACTTGGGTTTGCCCTTCAAACTTTTTCTTAAGTAGATAATTAAAACACTTTTTCTCCTTTATATTAGGTTTTATAGCTTCTAATTTAGTTTTAGCTTTTAGGGGGTGGGAAAATTTCCTTTTTTGGGTTATTTAAGGGCTTCAAATTTAGCTTTTAGAGGGGCTTAAAATGGGCTAGGGGATCCCTGGTTAGGGTTAGGATTTGGGGTCTGGGCTGGGGGGTCTCAAATTAGGATTAGGCATAGGCTTTGGGGGGTCCTTAATAAAGGTTGGGTGGCCAAATCACTTCCAAATTTGGGTTAGGGGTCTCCTGGTTAGGGTTAGGGCATCCGATTTGGGTTAGGGGGTCCTCAATTGGGGTTAAAATTAAGGCCAAATTTATTCGGAGGCCGGGGTCCCCAGCGAAGGACCCCAGACGAGGAGGCACGGGCTGAGTTAGGTGAAGGAATAAGGCCCCCTCAAGTTAGAGGGGAACCGTGGTGCACTGTCCATCCTGCCTTTAAGGTCAAACGCCAGGGACCACAGCCTCGAAGAATCCACGGGTAAGTATTTGTTCTGAATGTGCATTACTTTGCTTCTCCAATTCTTAATTATGTTTTCCTTTTCTCTCCACAGGTTTTTCTGCCGCTGCGTCCGGATCCAGGTAAGTACAGGTAAGTTTTAACCTTGTAACTATAATTAGCTTTATAGACTGTTTTTAGCCTTTTAGATCCAGGTAAGTACAGGTAAGTTTTAACCTTGTTTTTAAATTGTTTTTTAACTGTAATTAGCTTTTTAAACTGTTTTTAGCTTTTTAAATGTTTTAAAACCTGTTTGGAGATTTTGATGACTGTTTTTAGCCTTTAGATTTTTTACCCGTATACGGATTTTTTAACTTTAGCTATTCTTAATCCCTTACTTGGGTTTTTATGCTGGTTTCGCCTTTGCTATATATGTAATAAAAAATAAAATGTAAAAAACCAACCCGTCCCTGTGTGCCGTCTTTGTCTTCTATCTATTTCTATTCTTCTACTGGGGACTCCTATTTGGTCTACCCTTCTTCCATTGGGGACTCCTATTTGGGTCTACCCTTCTCCACTGAGTTTAAAGTGTGCAACCGGCGACGTTTCGACCTCTATTCGGGTCTTCCTCAGGCCTAGCACACTGTCTGACTGACGGCTCCCCATACTGCGACCTCCCTATGGAGGTGGCTTGCCCCATGTGGCGCTCTCCCGAAGGAGAGGGCTTCCCATCCACCCCGGTTGAAAGAAAAACATAAAATGTGCCTGACTTGGCTTCTATTTATACTAGTTTAGTTTATAAAAAGTGTTTTAATTATTTTCCTTAATTTAGGTTAGCCGAATAGGGGACACGCTTCTCGGTTCTACCCTACAGGGGATCCGCTACTTGGGTCTACCCTTCACATAATTTAGGTTAAATAGGGGACTCGCTTCTCGGTTCTACCCTTCAACAGGGGATCCGCTACTTGGGTCTACCCTTTACATATATTTAGTTTAACAGGGCTCCTACTACTTGGGTCTACCCTCCAAACTGTTTAGTTTAAGAGGGGTCCCGCTATTTGGGTTTGCCCTTCAAACTTTTTCTTAAGTAGATAATTAAAACACTTTTTCTCCTTTATATTAGGTTTTATAGCTTCTAATTTAGTTTTAGCTTTTAGGGGGTGGGAAAATTTCCTTTTTTGGGTTATTTAAGGGCTTCAAATTTAGCTTTTAGAGGGGCTTAATTAAGGTTAGAAAATGGGCTAGGGGATCCCTGGTTAGGGTTAGGATTTGGGGTCTGGGCTGGGGGGTCTCAAATTAGGATTAGGCATAGGCTTTGGGGGGTCCTTAATAAAGGTTGGGTGGCCAAATCACTTCCAAATTTGGGTTAGGGGTCTCCTGGTTAGGGTTAGAGCATCCGATTTGGGTTAGGGGGTCCTCAATTGGGGTTAAAATTAAGGCCAAATTTATTCGGAGGCCGGGGTCCCCAGCGAAGGACCCCAGACGAGGAGGCACGGGCTGGGTTAGGTAAAGGAACAGGGTTAGGGTTAGGGTTAGGGTTAGGGTTAGGGTTAAGGGTTAGGGTTAGGGTCAGGGTTAGGGTTAGGGTCAGGGTTAGGATGTAGGGACGCCCCCCTCCCCCTTCCAGGGGAGAAGGATGGTGCGCGGTCCTCCCAACCACGGTAATCCCCATCACCTCGACCCCACTGTGGCTGGCGGATGCGCCGGCGCCCTCTGCCACGGCGCACTAGCGTCCAGCCATCATCCATATTGTTTTTTTAATTTTTGTTTTGATTTTTCAAAGTAAAAAATCTTTTAGAAAAGAAAAACCAAACAACCAAGGGCGCTTATCAATATGATAAGGATAAACCAGATAAAATGAGAAACAAAACTTGTCTTTGTAAATAAAAAATGAAACAAAACAAACAACTAAAGGCGCTTTTCAAATATGAAAAGGATAAAACACCATAAAAAATAAAAACTTGTTTTTTTGTAAAAGAAAAATTAATTTAGAATAAAACAAACAATAAACAAAGGAAGTGTGTGCTGTAAACGACGTTTCGACCCTACACAGGGTCTTCCTCAGGTAATAGCACACTAAAAACTGAAGGTTGGCTCTCTGTGGTGGAAGAGATGCTCTCTCATCAGAGGTCAGCTCCAGAATGAGCTTTCAACGGCTGCTTTTCGTTTTAATATTTTCAATCGTCTTTTTTATATTTTCGATCGTCTTTTTAATTTTCGATCGTCTTTTATATTTTCAATCGTCTTTTTTAGTTTTTTAGAGATTTAACCATTTAAACTCATCCCTATTGTTATGAATTGCCTTTTTAACCCATTTTTAACCTCTAGAAAATTCCCATCACCTTTTAACATGAATTAAAATATTACTACCCAATTTTTTAACCCTTGTCCTGCCAAATGAAATATTTATTGTAATTTTAACCATATTAATAGAAGTAAATCCTTTTTTAACCCTCTTCTCACCCAATTAAATTATTTTTAGTGTAGTTTTAACTCAATTTATAATTTTTAACCCTTTGTTAGCCAATGAAATAAGTCTTGTAAGTTTTATCCAACCCATATGTAATATATAATTTTTTTAAAAAACATTTTAATAAAATCTAACATGAACTCCAATTTATAAATTTACAATGTTTTTACCAGAGTGAAATTAGGGTTAGGTTCCGAATGAGGGTTGGGATTAGTTTTAGAGAAAGGGTTGGGGTTAGGGTTAGGGCCCCCATTGGGGTTGAATTTAAAGTAAGGGACAGGGTTAGGGCTAAAGCCAAATCTCTTGCAAAATCTGACTTAAGGTTAGGGCTTGGGGTTAGGGAGAGGTTAAGGTTAGGGCTTGGGGTTAGGGAGAGGTTAAGGTTAGGGCTTGGGGTTAGGGAGAGGTTAAGGTTAGGGCTTGGAGGCAGGGAGAGGTTAAGGTTAGGCCTTGTAGGCAGGGAGAGGTTAAGGTTAGGGTTTAGGACCAGGGAGAGGTTAGGTCAGAATAGGTTAAGACCACCTAGGCCTAGTCTAGTTCCACTTAACATTCAGACCAAACGGCTCCCTGGTACCCAGCGCATGAATCCAAGCCCTCTCCCTCTTCTTCCTCTCCCCGTCCGTCCACTTAACATTTCTTTCCAACCCAGCCATTCGAGCAGCATGCCAACCATGATGCAAAAAATGTTTAACAAAAAGCGTGTCCACATCCTTCTTATTCTTAACATTGTATCTATGCTGATACATTCTTGTGGACAGATTGTTCTTCGTTTCGCCAACGTACTTGACACCGCATGTAAAACAAAAAATCACATATACACAATTCTCCGACTTGGGACTAAATCCTTGTTGGATCCTAACAACAGTGCCATTCCGGGCATTTTTAAGAAATCTAAGTCTGATAAATTGTCTATCCAACAACAATGGTTTACTTACCGTCAAGGACGGTAATTTAGCCTTAACAAGAAGGTCTTTTAAATTCCTATTACGCCTATAGGCAGAGATAATCCTGGAATTAGGAAAATTTTCCAAAGGCCCCATAATACTCTGAAAATTTGTTTTAAATTTTTTATTGAGGGTAGTACCAATAGAGGAGAACATAGTAATAAGTGGGATCAACTGTCCGTCCTTATCCTGTCGTACTTCTTTCTCAAAAGTTTTAAGACACTTTTTTAGAAAGGATAGGGAATATCCCCTTTGACACAGTGCTCCAAATAAAATATTTACTGCTTCCTGAAAGTGTTCCTCCTCTGTACAAATACGCTTAAACCGAATCAATTGAGACTTTATCAACCCTGAAAAGGTGTGTCTAGGATGAAAACTGTTCCTATGTAACAATGCATGTGTATCTGTTGTTTTAAAATAAAGTTTAATACTCAACTTTTTCGTGTCATGAAAATCAGGTCCTTTAAAAACTGTGGTGTCTAAAAAATCAATAGTCTGTCTATTAATTTCTGTCTTTAATCTGATCGAAGGGTCCTGAGCATTCAGGGTATCCACAAAATCATAAAACTCCCCCTCCGTTCCGGTCCAAATTCCCCATATATCATCCAGATACCTCAAATATTTTTCTGGTCTTTTTTTACATTTGGCTAATGCTTCCCTTTCCCAAAACGACATAAAAATATTTGCGTATGCCGGCGCAAATTTTTTGCCCATGGCAGTGCCCTTGATTTGCAAATAGTATTCATCATCAAACATAAAATCATTTCGCATTAGATTAATTTCTAGCAATTCAAGGAGCTCCTGCTCCGGCCTTTTGGGATCAGGATATTCCTGGAAAATTTTTTTAACACAATTGATACCTGCCTCAATAGGGATATTGGTGTATAATGCTTCTACATCCATTGTAAAAAAGAAAAAGTCGCATGAAATATTTATTTTTTTAACAATGTCAATGAAATCATAAGTATCCTTAATATAAGCCGGGTGACGGACCGATAGGGGGTTCAAGTAATAGTCCAAGTACTCAGCTGTATAATAAGTCTCGCTACCACAATCCGAGACTATCGGTCTTCCCGGAGGGACCTCAAACGGTATAGACCATTTCTCCGGGGGCTTGTGAATTTTTGGTAGGATGTAAAACCTTCTTTCCCTGGGTTCTGAGTTACCCATCAAGTATTTCCTTTGTTTAGCATTTATGAATTTCTTCCTTTTTAAAGTGTCCAATATGTCCGCAACCATCGGGACCGTATCCCAAAATATTGGCTTGTCCAGCTTTTTATAATATTCTGTATCATTTAGTTGACGTTTGACCTCAGAGACATATTGGTCTCTGCTCAAAATGACTACCGCTGACCCCTTGTCAGCGGGCTTGATCACAATGTGTTTGTACTTTTGTAATTCATGTAATGCTAACTTTTCAGATTCGGACAAATTGTTTTCCTCAACGACAGGCCTAAAATGTTTTTCAAAAGATTCCAAATCCTGTCGGATTAACTGAGTGACTTCTGGCGGTAAGTTCTCCAATTGGGGCGACCAATGTGAGGGTCCAGTAAAAGGTGGTATTACCTCATCCCTTTGGCTTCCAAAATAAGAGGCCAATTTGATCCGTCTATGATAATTTTGAATGTCCAATGTCAAATTGAGTTTCTGAACTTTGCCTATTTTGGGACTCGGGACAAAAGAAAGTCCTTTGCTAAGTAAGAGATACTGTGCCTGGGTAAGTCTAAACTCCGTGGCTAATACCACCACATCATGTTCTCCCACATTCTGTAAACACTGTACCCCCTCCTGAACAGGCTTCAGGGGGCACGGATGTTTAAAAAGTTCAACCAGTGGGAAAACATGGCTTCTGCAGTCCCTGTTGTCCAATGTACATCATCGTCACATGTGACAAAGAGATCTGCAGGTAAAAGAGGAATGAATGGCATGTTCCTCGTGATATGTTCATTTAAAATGTCCAGATTATCCTGCTCCTCCTGAGGGAGTTCAGGGGAGAAATTGACCAGAGGAATCCAGATCTCCGAATAAGGAAACTTCCTCTTTGTGGCCCTAAGTGCTGCCTGCACATTTTTTACGGTGGTCTCTTTTGTTTTATTCGCCCGACTGTTGATACCGAAGGACAGAACCACCTTCTCTACCACAAAATTTGCAGGTGGAATAGCCTTCTCAATCAGGGCCTGAGCATGGCGAAAATTAGCTCCTGGAAAACTTTCCACCTGCAAATTGTCCACCTGATGGTCCGGGAAGCTGGCCAAATTAGAATCCCCCATGATCAACCACTTCCTGTTGACTTTGAGACTCCATTCTGTGAGTTTCCTTTGGGTGTTTCTGTGCTTAAACACACTATACCAACGTGGTTGTGGGTCATCTACCAATTCTGGGGAAAAGCCCTCTTGGGGGGGCTGCGCCACAAGCTGTTCTCCCACTGGAACTCCCGGATCAGGTGGTGTAGGTTGATAATTCCGTGGAGCAAACGGATTGTAAGATGACTCTGATGACTCCTCAAACTCCTCCAAATCCACCTCATTTTCAAAGAGGGACTCAAAGGAAGTAGTTCGGGTATGGGAGGGTCCAGCTTGGGCCTTCTCCCTTTCTTCCACATCCCTAAGAAACTCAAACACAGCTCTCACCTCTTCATGTGTGGAATTATGAATTGGGGTACCACACATTGCCAATTCTTCCCCATGTGAAGAATCCTCATCCCAAAGAATGGCCCCCGGAGGTTTGGTGAAGACCTTCCTGGGCTGTTTTGGTGACTGTGCCTGCATGGGAACATCCCAATCTGAAGCCTGAACCACAGGGTCTGTCATGGTCGCCACTGTGGCCTTCTTTGCCAATTGATGTGGGGTTCCAACTGCCCTTGTGGAAGTGCTCCCATGTACAGCAACCCCTGATGATGGTTGTCTTACCACCAGGGCCCTTGCAGGTAGAGTCTGGCCTGAGGTCCCTATCTGTTGTGAAGATGGGGGTGGAGGTGAGAGTGGAGGTAGGAGTGGAGGTGGAGATGAAGGTGGAGGGGGTGGCGGAGATGGTGGTGGTGGAGGAGGAGGAGGAGGAGGTGGTGGTGGTGGTGGTGGAGGTGGAGCCTGCTCCCCTTGAGCTGCAGTACTCAATGTGACTGTGATATGAGTTTCTGCTCGCTCAATCACTTCTGTAGTGATGCGAGCAAAGTTCCTCTTAGCCCACCGAATAGCCACCTCTAAAGCTCCTTTCCAATCCGGGATAATCAGGTCTGGAAGCTCTCCCAAAAGGACCCCCAAAGTGTCCTGATAGTGTTGGGACAAAATTACACAGGTGGTATGACCCCAGTTTTTGGCGTTACCAACAATGTTGTCCATGGTCCTTTCTATGGGAAGAGCTGGCCTGATCATGGTAGATAACAACTCCACCATCCGCGAAATCATGCGGGGTTCAGGTTTCCCATCATTTACATCAACATTTTGCAAGTGGTGCATAATTTTAATCACCGAATGCATTTTCCGAACCAGTTTCCTAAAATGGGGTTCAGCTCGCTGTTGAGGAATTCCCAAGTCTCGTGCACGTGGAGAATTCCTTCTCCAATTGGGTCGTGAAAACCTCCCCCGATTAGATGACTGATAAAACGGGGCTTGGAAATTAGCAGATCCAGGGTCAAAATAACGTGGCCCCCTTGGGGCCGGGAAATTACGCCCACGAAAATTTCGTGACCCAGATCTGGGGCCTCTATTGCGGGGCGAGACCCATCTCTGGGTAGGGCGTGTGTTCCCTCGTTTGACCATATCTGCATAAGTAGGGGCTCGGGGGTCGGGGTAATGGGGGGCCGCAGGGGGAGGCTCAGGCCGGTTAGGATGTAGGGACGCCCCCCTCCCCCTTCCAGGGGAGAAGGATGGTGCGCGGTCCTCCCAACCACGGTAATCCCCATCACCTCGACCCCACTGTGGCTGGCGGATGCGCCGGCGCCCTCTGCCACGGCGCACTAGCGTCCAGCCATCATCCATATTGTTTTTTTAATTTTTGTTTTGATTTTTCAAAGTAAAAAATCTTTTAGAAAAGAAAAACCAAACAACCAAGGGCGCTTATCAATATGATAAGGATAAACCAGATAAAATGAGAAACAAAACTTGTCTTTGTAAATAAAAAATGAAACAAAACAAACAACTAAAGGCGCTTTTCAAATATGAAAAGGATAAAACACCATAAAAAATAAAAACTTGTTTTTTTGTAAAAGAAAAATTAATTTAGAATAAAACAAACAATAAACAAAGGAAGTGTGTGCTGTAAACGACGTTTCGACCCTACACAGGGTCTTCCTCAGGTAATAGCACACTAAAAACTGAAGGTTGGCTCTCTGTGGTGGAAGAGATGCTCTCTCATCAGAGGTCAGCTCCAGAATGAGCTTTCAACGGCTGCTTTTCGTTTTAATATTTTCAATCGTCTTTTTTATATTTTCGATCGTCTTTTTAATTTTCGATCGTCTTTTATATTTTCAATCGTCTTTTTTAGTTTTTTAGAGATTTAACCATTTAAACTCATCCCTATTGTTATGAATTGCCTTTTTAACCCATTTTTAACCTCTAGAAAATTCCCATCACCTTTTAACATGAATTAAAATATTACTACCCAATTTTTTAACCCTTGTCCTGCCAAATGAAATATTTATTGTAATTTTAACCATATTAATAGAAGTAAATCCTTTTTTAACCCTCTTCTCACCCAATTAAATTATTTTTAGTGTAGTTTTAACTCAATTTATAATTTTTAACCCTTTGTTAGCCAATGAAATAAGTCTTGTAAGTTTTATCCAACCCATATGTAATATATAATTTTTTTAAAAAACATTTTAATAAAATCTAACATGAACTCCAATTTATAAATTTACAATGTTTTTACCAGAGTGAAATTAGGGTTAGGTTCCGAATGAGGGTTGGGATTAGTTTTAGAGAAAGGGTTGGGGTTAGGGTTAGGGCCCCCATTGGGGTTGAATTTAAAGTAAGGGACAGGGTTAGGGCTAAAGCCAAATCTCTTGCAAAATCTGACTTAAGGTTAGGGCTTGGGGTTAGGGAGAGGTTAAGGTTAGGGCTTGGGGTTAGGGAGAGGTTAAGGTTAGGGCTTGGGGTTAGGGAGAGGTTAAGGTTAGGGCTTGGAGGCAGGGAGAGGTTAAGGTTAGGCCTTGTAGGCAGGGAGAGGTTAAGGTTAGGGTTTAGGACCAGGGAGAGGTTAGGTCAGAATAGGTTAAGACCACCTAGGCCTAGTCTAGTTCCACTTAACATTCAGACCAAACGGCTCCCTGGTACCCAGCGCATGAATCCAAGCCCTCTCCCTCTTCTTCCTCTCCCCGTCCGTCCACTTAACATTTCTTTCCAACCCAGCCATTCGAGCAGCATGCCAACCATGATGCAAAAAATGTTTAACAAAAAGCGTGTCCACATCCTTCTTATTCTTAACATTGTATCTATGCTGATACATTCTTGTGGACAGATTGTTCTTCGTTTCGCCAACGTACTTGACACCGCATGTAAAACAAAAAATCACATATACACAATTCTCCGACTTGGGACTAAATCCTTGTTGGATCCTAACAACAGTGCCATTCCGGGCATTTTTAAGAAATCTAAGTCTGATAAATTGTCTATCCAACAACAATGGTTTACTTACCGTCAAGGACGGTAATTTAGCCTTAACAAGAAGGTCTTTTAAATTCCTATTACGCCTATAGGCAGAGATAATCCTGGAATTAGGAAAATTTTCCAAAGGCCCCATAATACTCTGAAAATTTGTTTTAAATTTTTTATTGAGGGTAGTACCAATAGAGGAGAACATAGTAATAAGTGGGATCAACTGTCCGTCCTTATCCTGTCGTACTTCTTTCTCAAAAGTTTTAAGACACTTTTTTAGAAAGGATAGGGAATATCCCCTTTGACACAGTGCTCCAAATAAAATATTTACTGCTTCCTGAAAGTGTTCCTCCTCTGTACAAATACGCTTAAACCGAATCAATTGAGACTTTATCAACCCTGAAAAGGTGTGTCTAGGATGAAAACTGTTCCTATGTAACAATGCATGTGTATCTGTTGTTTTAAAATAAAGTTTAATACTCAACTTTTTCGTGTCATGAAAATCAGGTCCTTTAAAAACTGTGGTGTCTAAAAAATCAATAGTCTGTCTATTAATTTCTGTCTTTAATCTGATCGAAGGGTCCTGAGCATTCAGGGTATCCACAAAATCATAAAACTCCCCCTCCGTTCCGGTCCAAATTCCCCATATATCATCCAGATACCTCAAATATTTTTCTGGTCTTTTTTTACATTTGGCTAATGCTTCCCTTTCCCAAAACGACATAAAAATATTTGCGTATGCCGGCGCAAATTTTTTGCCCATGGCAGTGCCCTTGATTTGCAAATAGTATTCATCATCAAACATAAAATCATTTCGCATTAGATTAATTTCTAGCAATTCAAGGAGCTCCTGCTCCGGCCTTTTGGGATCAGGATATTCCTGGAAAATTTTTTTAACACAATTGATACCTGCCTCAATAGGGATATTGGTGTATAATGCTTCTACATCCATTGTAAAAAAGAAAAAGTCGCATGAAATATTTATTTTTTTAACAATGTCAATGAAATCATAAGTATCCTTAATATAAGCCGGGTGACGGACCGATAGGGGGTTCAAGTAATAGTCCAAGTACTCAGCTGTATAATAAGTCTCGCTACCACAATCCGAGACTATCGGTCTTCCCGGAGGGACCTCAAACGGTATAGACCATTTCTCCGGGGGCTTGTGAATTTTTGGTAGGATGTAAAACCTTCTTTCCCTGGGTTCTGAGTTACCCATCAAGTATTTCCTTTGTTTAGCATTTATGAATTTCTTCCTTTTTAAAGTGTCCAATATGTCCGCAACCATCGGGACCGTATCCCAAAATATTGGCTTGTCCAGCTTTTTATAATATTCTGTATCATTTAGTTGACGTTTGACCTCAGAGACATATTGGTCTCTGCTCAAAATGACTACCGCTGACCCCTTGTCAGCGGGCTTGATCACAATGTGTTTGTACTTTTGTAATTCATGTAATGCTAACTTTTCAGATTCGGACAAATTGTTTTCCTCAACGACAGGCCTAAAATGTTTTTCAAAAGATTCCAAATCCTGTCGGATTAACTGAGTGACTTCTGGCGGTAAGTTCTCCAATTGGGGCGACCAATGTGAGGGTCCAGTAAAAGGTGGTATTACCTCATCCCTTTGGCTTCCAAAATAAGAGGCCAATTTGATCCGTCTATGATAATTTTGAATGTCCAATGTCAAATTGAGTTTCTGAACTTTGCCTATTTTGGGACTCGGGACAAAAGAAAGTCCTTTGCTAAGTAAGAGATACTGTGCCTGGGTAAGTCTAAACTCCGTGGCTAATACCACCACATCATGTTCTCCCACATTCTGTAAACACTGTACCCCCTCCTGAACAGGCTTCAGGGGGCACGGATGTTTAAAAAGTTCAACCAGTGGGAAAACATGGCTTCTGCAGTCCCTGTTGTCCAATGTACATCATCGTCACATGTGACAAAGAGATCTGCAGGTAAAAGAGGAATGAATGGCATGTTCCTCGTGATATGTTCATTTAAAATGTCCAGATTATCCTGCTCCTCCTGAGGGAGTTCAGGGGAGAAATTGACCAGAGGAATCCAGATCTCCGAATAAGGAAACTTCCTCTTTGTGGCCCTAAGTGCTGCCTGCACATTTTTTACGGTGGTCTCTTTTGTTTTATTCGCCCGACTGTTGATACCGAAGGACAGAACCACCTTCTCTACCACAAAATTTGCAGGTGGAATAGCCTTCTCAATCAGGGCCTGAGCATGGCGAAAATTAGCTCCTGGAAAACTTTCCACCTGCAAATTGTCCACCTGATGGTCCGGGAAGCTGGCCAAATTAGAATCCCCCATGATCAACCACTTCCTGTTGACTTTGAGACTCCATTCTGTGAGTTTCCTTTGGGTGTTTCTGTGCTTAAACACACTATACCAACGTGGTTGTGGGTCATCTACCAATTCTGGGGAAAAGCCCTCTTGGGGGGGCTGCGCCACAAGCTGTTCTCCCACTGGAACTCCCGGATCAGGTGGTGTAGGTTGATAATTCCGTGGAGCAAACGGATTGTAAGATGACTCTGATGACTCCTCAAACTCCTCCAAATCCACCTCATTTTCAAAGAGGGACTCAAAGGAAGTAGTTCGGGTATGGGAGGGTCCAGCTTGGGCCTTCTCCCTTTCTTCCACATCCCTAAGAAACTCAAACACAGCTCTCACCTCTTCATGTGTGGAATTATGAATTGGGGTACCACACATTGCCAATTCTTCCCCATGTGAAGAATCCTCATCCCAAAGAATGGCCCCCGGAGGTTTGGTGAAGACCTTCCTGGGCTGTTTTGGTGACTGTGCCTGCATGGGAACATCCCAATCTGAAGCCTGAACCACAGGGTCTGTCATGGTCGCCACTGTGGCCTTCTTTGCCAATTGATGTGGGGTTCCAACTGCCCTTGTGGAAGTGCTCCCATGTACAGCAACCCCTGATGATGGTTGTCTTACCACCAGGGCCCTTGCAGGTAGAGTCTGGCCTGAGGTCCCTATCTGTTGTGAAGATGGGGGTGGAGGTGAGAGTGGAGGTAGGAGTGGAGGTGGAGATGAAGGTGGAGGGGGTGGCGGAGATGGTGGTGGTGGAGGAGGAGGAGGAGGAGGTGGTGGTGGTGGTGGTGGAGGTGGAGCCTGCTCCCCTTGAGCTGCAGTACTCAATGTGACTGTGATATGAGTTTCTGCTCGCTCAATCACTTCTGTAGTGATGCGAGCAAAGTTCCTCTTAGCCCACCGAATAGCCACCTCTAAAGCTCCTTTCCAATCCGGGATAATCAGGTCTGGAAGCTCTCCCAAAAGGACCCCCAAAGTGTCCTGATAGTGTTGGGACAAAATTACACAGGTGGTATGACCCCAGTTTTTGGCGTTACCAACAATGTTGTCCATGGTCCTTTCTATGGGAAGAGCTGGCCTGATCATGGTAGATAACAACTCCACCATCCGCGAAATCATGCGGGGTTCAGGTTTCCCATCATTTACATCAACATTTTGCAAGTGGTGCATAATTTTAATCACCGAATGCATTTTCCGAACCAGTTTCCTAAAATGGGGTTCAGCTCGCTGTTGAGGAATTCCCAAGTCTCGTGCACGTGGAGAATTCCTTCTCCAATTGGGTCGTGAAAACCTCCCCCGATTAGATGACTGATAAAACGGGGCTTGGAAATTAGCAGATCCAGGGTCAAAATAACGTGGCCCCCTTGGGGCCGGGAAATTACGCCCACGAAAATTTCGTGACCCAGATCTGGGGCCTCTATTGCGGGGCGAGACCCATCTCTGGGTAGGGCGTGTGTTCCCTCGTTTGACCATATCTGCATAAGTAGGGGCTCGGGGGTCGGGGTAATGGGGGGCCGCAGGGGGAGGCTCAGGCCGGTTAGGATGTAGGGACGCCCCCCTCCCCCTTCCAGGGGAGAAGGATGGTGCGCGGTCCTCCCAACCACGGTAATCCCCATCACCTCGACCCCACTGTGGCTGGCGGATGCGCCGGCGCCCTCTGCCACGGCGCACTAGCGTCCAGCCATCATCCATATTGTTTTTTTAATTTTTGTTTTGATTTTTCAAAGTAAAAAATCTTTTAGAAAAGAAAAACCAAACAACCAAGGGCGCTTATCAATATGATAAGGATAAACCAGATAAAATGAGAAACAAAACTTGTCTTTGTAAATAAAAAATGAAACAAAACAAACAACTAAAGGCGCTTTTCAAATATGAAAAGGATAAAACACCATAAAAAATAAAAACTTGTTTTTTTGTAAAAGAAAAATTAATTTAGAATAAAACAAACAATAAACAAAGGAAGTGTGTGCTGTAAACGACGTTTCGACCCTACACAGGGTCTTCCTCAGGTAATAGCACACTAAAAACTGAAGGTTGGCTCTCTGTGGTGGAAGAGATGCTCTCTCATCAGAGGTCAGCTCCAGAATGAGCTTTCAACGGCTGCTTTTCGTTTTAATATTTTCAATCGTCTTTTTTATATTTTCGATCGTCTTTTTAATTTTCGATCGTCTTTTATATTTTCAATCGTCTTTTTTAGTTTTTTAGAGATTTAACCATTTAAACTCATCCCTATTGTTATGAATTGCCTTTTTAACCCATTTTTAACCTCTAGAAAATTCCCATCACCTTTTAACATGAATTAAAATATTACTACCCAATTTTTTAACCCTTGTCCTGCCAAATGAAATATTTATTGTAATTTTAACCATATTAATAGAAGTAAATCCTTTTTTAACCCTCTTCTCACCCAATTAAATTATTTTTAGTGTAGTTTTAACTCAATTTATAATTTTTAACCCTTTGTTAGCCAATGAAATAAGTCTTGTAAGTTTTATCCAACCCATATGTAATATATAATTTTTTTAAAAAACATTTTAATAAAATCTAACATGAACTCCAATTTATAAATTTACAATGTTTTTACCAGAGTGAAATTAGGGTTAGGTTCCGAATGAGGGTTGGGATTAGTTTTAGAGAAAGGGTTGGGGTTAGGGTTAGGGCCCCCATTGGGGTTGAATTTAAAGTAAGGGACAGGGTTAGGGCTAAAGCCAAATCTCTTGCAAAATCTGACTTAAGGTTAGGGCTTGGGGTTAGGGAGAGGTTAAGGTTAGGGCTTGGGGTTAGGGAGAGGTTAAGGTTAGGGCTTGGGGTTAGGGAGAGGTTAAGGTTAGGGCTTGGAGGCAGGGAGAGGTTAAGGTTAGGCCTTGTAGGCAGGGAGAGGTTAAGGTTAGGGTTTAGGACCAGGGAGAGGTTAGGTCAGAATAGGTTAAGACCACCTAGGCCTAGTCTAGTTCCACTTAACATTCAGACCAAACGGCTCCCTGGTACCCAGCGCATGAATCCAAGCCCTCTCCCTCTTCTTCCTCTCCCCGTCCGTCCACTTAACATTTCTTTCCAACCCAGCCATTCGAGCAGCATGCCAACCATGATGCAAAAAATGTTTAACAAAAAGCGTGTCCACATCCTTCTTATTCTTAACATTGTATCTATGCTGATACATTCTTGTGGACAGATTGTTCTTCGTTTCGCCAACGTACTTGACACCGCATGTAAAACAAAAAATCACATATACACAATTCTCCGACTTGGGACTAAATCCTTGTTGGATCCTAACAACAGTGCCATTCCGGGCATTTTTAAGAAATCTAAGTCTGATAAATTGTCTATCCAACAACAATGGTTTACTTACCGTCAAGGACGGTAATTTAGCCTTAACAAGAAGGTTAGGGTTAGGGTTAGGGTCAGGGTTAGGGTTAGGGTTAGGGTTAGGTTGAGGGAAAGACCCACTTCCCCCAGAAGGGGGAACAGGTAGTGCACGGTCCATCCTTCTACGCCCCCTCCCCTGCCCATCAACCCAAAAAGTACCCCTTTGGGTTTGGGGTTCATAATAGAACTGTGGTTGGGGACGCCGTCCCCTCCCACGTTTAACAAGGGTCCACTCACCATCCATGTTTGGAGTAGGAGTGGATAAACCTATTTGTTTTTAAATGAAAAATCAAATCAAATGAAATTAAAACAAAATATAACAAAAAGAGAAGACAAATTGTCTTTAAAAGGACAGTATTTCTGTTCCCAAATAAAATCAAATGTGCCCTGCCGCGACGTTTCGACCTTTGCTAGGTCTTTTTCAAGCAAAGGGCACTGGAGCTCTCAATATCAGTGGCTTGAAGGTCTGCACTCTACAGGAGCTAGAGCAAGAATGAGCTCTGCTCGGTGCTGCTCTCTATATAGGCTGGGAGGCCACTCCCCCTAAAAATTAAAAAGACGACTGAAAAATAAAAAAGGCGAACGAAAATTCAACTGAAAAAGGCTCCTATATGGAGTTAAATGGCAAATAATGCATTTAAAAGGTAAGTACATGTATTTTATATGTTTTTTATATGTTTTTAATGGTTTTAAGTGTTTCTGATATGAGTTTATAGGTTTTATCTTTCAGGTAAGTATTTAAATTTTTAAGGTAAGTATCTTATATGATTTTAATCTATATTTAGGTTTTCAGGTAAGTATATTTTGGTTTTAAGGTAAGTATATTTATGTTTTTCAGGTAGCTGTTTTTAAGGTAAATCTTTTTAACCCACTGTTTTTAAGGTAAGTATTTTTAACCCATTGTTTTTAAGGTAAGTATTTTTATCCCATTGTTTTTAAGGTAAGTATTTTTATCCCATTGTTTTTAAGGTAAGTATTTTTATCCAATTGTTTTTAAGATAAGTATTTTAACCCAATTGTTTTTAAGGTAAGTATTTTTAACCCAATTGTTTTTAAGGTAAGTATTTTTAACCCAATTGTTTTTAAGGTAAGTATTTTTTTAGCCAATTGTTTTTAAGGTAAGTATTTTTAACCAATTGTTTTTAAGCTGACTTAGATTTAGGCTAAGATCCTATGAACTTAGGGTTGGGGTCCAGATTGGGGTTGGGGTTAGGGCTTCTGACTTAGGTTTAGAATAAGGTCCTGTGACCTTAAGGTTAGGGTCCAGATTGGGGTTGGGGTTAGGGTTTTAAACTTAGATTTAGCATAGGGAAGGGTGGGGTTAAGGTTAGGGCCTAGGATGGGGGTAAGGTTAGGATTAGGGTTTGGACTTGGACTTGGGTGGGGTCAAAAAAGGACCCGGACTCCCCAAGCATTCCTCCCTAGTCACCCCTTTCGTGTCTCCAAATAAGAGATGAGCCCACGTAGTCTTAGGGTTAGAGGCCCGCCTGTCTAAAATTCTGTCCAGGTCGGGCATCACGCCTGGCGGATACGGACTAGAGTCCTTGTTTAGCCGGTCCATAAGGCTCTCAACAAATGGGCTGCCTGAGGTCACTTGAGAGTCCTGCGCTGGGGTTGTGTGCACCAGGGCAGTGACAGAGATTGATTGTGGTGGAGTATTTTCCCTACTGGATTCAGATTGTGGAAGTACTTTAGGCTCCTCCTGGGCCGAATCTTCCTGCTTGAGAAGCATTTTGAAGGGATTAGCCTTCCCCTTTTGAGTACCCACCGATTTGGTTGGGATTTTGGATTGTTGACCCTTGTTGGGCGCATTTGCCCTTACACTGTGTGCCCGTTGGTCTTTAAAAGCCTGCTGAATGGACTCATCATGTGACTCATGTGGTTCAACCAGGGTAGAGACCAAGGCTTCAACATGGTCTATTACACCCTGTGTCACGCGTGGCAGATTGTTCTTAGCCCATTTGGTAGCCACCCCAAAAGCAGTTTTCCAACCAGGATATAACTGCTTGGAAAGCTCTTCTTGCAGCTTTTCCAAAGACTCCTCATAATGGGCTTTGAGGATCATCAAAGTGGTATGGCCCCAATTCTTAGCATTAGCTAAAATCAACTTCTGAGTTTTAGCCAACGGGGCCGCTGGTTTAATCATGTTAGCCATAATCTCTACCATCCGGGAGATTTGGCGGGGTCCGTTTTGTCCATCCTCCAAAGTCACATTTTGTAGATGGTGGACAACCTTAATGGTTTTCTGTAGCAGGCGTGCAAGTTCCCTAAACTTGGGATCAGTAGGGATGTAATTTGGTTTGTCCCTACGAGGACCAATCTTTGGTCGGGGCCTGGTGTGTGGGACCTGACTGATATTTGGGTCAAAAGATGACCTCTTTTGGGATTCCCATTTTCTTGGGGGTCTCTGAGCTCGGAAAGGGGGTCCGGAAGGAGGCACTGGCCGGTTAGGTTGAGGGAAAGACCCACTTCCCCCAGAAGGGGGAACAGGTAGTGCACGGTCCATCCTTCTACGCCCCCTCCCCTGCCCATCAACCCAAAAAGTACCCCTTTGGGTTTGGGGTTCATAATAGAACTGTGGTTGGGGACGCCGTCCCCTCCCACGTTTAACAAGGGTCCACTCACCATCCATGTTTGGAGTAGGAGTGGATAAACCTATTTGTTTTTAAATGAAAAATCAAATCAAATGAAATTAAAACAAAATATAACAAAAAGAGAAGACAAATTGTCTTTAAAAGGACAGTATTTCTGTTCCCAAATAAAATCAAATGTGCCCTGCCGCGACGTTTCGACCTTTGCTAGGTCTTTTTCAAGCAAAGGGCACTGGAGCTCTCAATATCAGTGGCTTGAAGGTCTGCACTCTACAGGAGCTAGAGCAAGAATGAGCTCTGCTCGGTGCTGCTCTCTATATAGGCTGGGAGGCCACTCCCCCTAAAAATTAAAAAGACGACTGAAAAATAAAAAAGGCGAACGAAAATTCAACTGAAAAAGGCTCCTATATGGAGTTAAATGGCAAATAATGCATTTAAAAGGTAAGTACATGTATTTTATATGTTTTTTATATGTTTTTAATGGTTTTAAGTGTTTCTGATATGAGTTTATAGGTTTTATCTTTCAGGTAAGTATTTAAATTTTTAAGGTAAGTATCTTATATGATTTTAATCTATATTTAGGTTTTCAGGTAAGTATATTTTGGTTTTAAGGTAAGTATATTTATGTTTTTCAGGTAGCTGTTTTTAAGGTAAATCTTTTTAACCCACTGTTTTTAAGGTAAGTATTTTTAACCCATTGTTTTTAAGGTAAGTATTTTTATCCCATTGTTTTTAAGGTAAGTATTTTTATCCCATTGTTTTTAAGGTAAGTATTTTTATCCAATTGTTTTTAAGATAAGTATTTTAACCCAATTGTTTTTAAGGTAAGTATTTTTAACCCAATTGTTTTTAAGGTAAGTATTTTTAACCCAATTGTTTTTAAGGTAAGTATTTTTTTAGCCAATTGTTTTTAAGGTAAGTATTTTTAACCAATTGTTTTTAAGCTGACTTAGATTTAGGCTAAGATCCTATGAACTTAGGGTTGGGGTCCAGATTGGGGTTGGGGTTAGGGCTTCTGACTTAGGTTTAGAATAAGGTCCTGTGACCTTAAGGTTAGGGTCCAGATTGGGGTTGGGGTTAGGGTTTTAAACTTAGATTTAGCATAGGGAAGGGTGGGGTTAAGGTTAGGGCCTAGGATGGGGGTAAGGTTAGGATTAGGGTTTGGACTTGGACTTGGGTGGGGTCAAAAAAGGACCCGGACTCCCCAAGCATTCCTCCCTAGTCACCCCTTTCGTGTCTCCAAATAAGAGATGAGCCCACGTAGTCTTAGGGTTAGAGGCCCGCCTGTCTAAAATTCTGTCCAGGTCGGGCATCACGCCTGGCGGATACGGACTAGAGTCCTTGTTTAGCCGGTCCATAAGGCTCTCAACAAATGGGCTGCCTGAGGTCACTTGAGAGTCCTGCGCTGGGGTTGTGTGCACCAGGGCAGTGACAGAGATTGATTGTGGTGGAGTATTTTCCCTACTGGATTCAGATTGTGGAAGTACTTTAGGCTCCTCCTGGGCCGAATCTTCCTGCTTGAGAAGCATTTTGAAGGGATTAGCCTTCCCCTTTTGAGTACCCACCGATTTGGTTGGGATTTTGGATTGTTGACCCTTGTTGGGCGCATTTGCCCTTACACTGTGTGCCCGTTGGTCTTTAAAAGCCTGCTGAATGGACTCATCATGTGACTCATGTGGTTCAACCAGGGTAGAGACCAAGGCTTCAACATGGTCTATTACACCCTGTGTCACGCGTGGCAGATTGTTCTTAGCCCATTTGGTAGCCACCCCAAAAGCAGTTTTCCAACCAGGATATAACTGCTTGGAAAGCTCTTCTTGCAGCTTTTCCAAAGACTCCTCATAATGGGCTTTGAGGATCATCAAAGTGGTATGGCCCCAATTCTTAGCATTAGCTAAAATCAACTTCTGAGTTTTAGCCAACGGGGCCGCTGGTTTAATCATGTTAGCCATAATCTCTACCATCCGGGAGATTTGGCGGGGTCCGTTTTGTCCATCCTCCAAAGTCACATTTTGTAGATGGTGGACAACCTTAATGGTTTTCTGTAGCAGGCGTGCAAGTTCCCTAAACTTGGGATCAGTAGGGATGTAATTTGGTTTGTCCCTACGAGGACCAATCTTTGGTCGGGGCCTGGTGTGTGGGACCTGACTGATATTTGGGTCAAAAGATGACCTCTTTTGGGATTCCCATTTTCTTGGGGGTCTCTGAGCTCGGAAAGGGGGTCCGGAAGGAGGCACTGGCCGGTTAGGTTGAGGGAAAGACCCACTTCCCCCAGAAGGGGGAACAGGTAGTGCACGGTCCATCCTTCTACGCCCCCTCCCCTGCCCATCAACCCAAAAAGTACCCCTTTGGGTTTGGGGTTCATAATAGAACTGTGGTTGGGGACGCCGTCCCCTCCCACGTTTAACAAGGGTCCACTCACCATCCATGTTTGGAGTAGGAGTGGATAAACCTATTTGTTTTTAAATGAAAAATCAAATCAAATGAAATTAAAACAAAATATAACAAAAAGAGAAGACAAATTGTCTTTAAAAGGACAGTATTTCTGTTCCCAAATAAAATCAAATGTGCCCTGCCGCGACGTTTCGACCTTTGCTAGGTCTTTTTCAAGCAAAGGGCACTGGAGCTCTCAATATCAGTGGCTTGAAGGTCTGCACTCTACAGGAGCTAGAGCAAGAATGAGCTCTGCTCGGTGCTGCTCTCTATATAGGCTGGGAGGCCACTCCCCCTAAAAATTAAAAAGACGACTGAAAAATAAAAAAGGCGAACGAAAATTCAACTGAAAAAGGCTCCTATATGGAGTTAAATGGCAAATAATGCATTTAAAAGGTAAGTACATGTATTTTATATGTTTTTTATATGTTTTTAATGGTTTTAAGTGTTTCTGATATGAGTTTATAGGTTTTATCTTTCAGGTAAGTATTTAAATTTTTAAGGTAAGTATCTTATATGATTTTAATCTATATTTAGGTTTTCAGGTAAGTATATTTTGGTTTTAAGGTAAGTATATTTATGTTTTTCAGGTAGCTGTTTTTAAGGTAAATCTTTTTAACCCACTGTTTTTAAGGTAAGTATTTTTAACCCATTGTTTTTAAGGTAAGTATTTTTATCCCATTGTTTTTAAGGTAAGTATTTTTATCCCATTGTTTTTAAGGTAAGTATTTTTATCCAATTGTTTTTAAGATAAGTATTTTAACCCAATTGTTTTTAAGGTAAGTATTTTTAACCCAATTGTTTTTAAGGTAAGTATTTTTAACCCAATTGTTTTTAAGGTAAGTATTTTTTTAGCCAATTGTTTTTAAGGTAAGTATTTTTAACCAATTGTTTTTAAGCTGACTTAGATTTAGGCTAAGATCCTATGAACTTAGGGTTGGGGTCCAGATTGGGGTTGGGGTTAGGGCTTCTGACTTAGGTTTAGAATAAGGTCCTGTGACCTTAAGGTTAGGGTCCAGATTGGGGTTGGGGTTAGGGTTTTAAACTTAGATTTAGCATAGGGAAGGGTGGGGTTAAGGTTAGGGCCTAGGATGGGGGTAAGGTTAGGATTAGGGTTTGGACTTGGACTTGGGTGGGGTCAAAAAAGGACCCGGACTCCCCAAGCATTCCTCCCTAGTCACCCCTTTCGTGTCTCCAAATAAGAGATGAGCCCACGTAGTCTTAGGGTTAGAGGCCCGCCTGTCTAAAATTCTGTCCAGGTCGGGCATCACGCCTGGCGGATACGGACTAGAGTCCTTGTTTAGCCGGTCCATAAGGCTCTCAACAAATGGGCTGCCTGAGGTCACTTGAGAGTCCTGCGCTGGGGTTGTGTGCACCAGGGCAGTGACAGAGATTGATTGTGGTGGAGTATTTTCCCTACTGGATTCAGATTGTGGAAGTACTTTAGGCTCCTCCTGGGCCGAATCTTCCTGCTTGAGAAGCATTTTGAAGGGATTAGCCTTCCCCTTTTGAGTACCCACCGATTTGGTTGGGATTTTGGATTGTTGACCCTTGTTGGGCGCATTTGCCCTTACACTGTGTGCCCGTTGGTCTTTAAAAGCCTGCTGAATGGACTCATCATGTGACTCATGTGGTTCAACCAGGGTAGAGACCAAGGCTTCAACATGGTCTATTACACCCTGTGTCACGCGTGGCAGATTGTTCTTAGCCCATTTGGTAGCCACCCCAAAAGCAGTTTTCCAACCAGGATATAACTGCTTGGAAAGCTCTTCTTGCAGCTTTTCCAAAGACTCCTCATAATGGGCTTTGAGGATCATCAAAGTGGTATGGCCCCAATTCTTAGCATTAGCTAAAATCAACTTCTGAGTTTTAGCCAACGGGGCCGCTGGTTTAATCATGTTAGCCATAATCTCTACCATCCGGGAGATTTGGCGGGGTCCGTTTTGTCCATCCTCCAAAGTCACATTTTGTAGATGGTGGACAACCTTAATGGTTTTCTGTAGCAGGCGTGCAAGTTCCCTAAACTTGGGATCAGTAGGGATGTAATTTGGTTTGTCCCTACGAGGACCAATCTTTGGTCGGGGCCTGGTGTGTGGGACCTGACTGATATTTGGGTCAAAAGATGACCTCTTTTGGGATTCCCATTTTCTTGGGGGTCTCTGAGCTCGGAAAGGGGGTCCGGAAGGAGGCACTGGCCGGTTAGGTTGAGGGAAAGACCCACTTCCCCCAGAAGGGGGAACAGGTAGTGCACGGTCCATCCTTCTACGCCCCCTCCCCTGCCCATCAACCCAAAAAGTACCCCTTTGGGTTTGGGGTTCATAATAGAACTGTGGTTGGGGACGCCGTCCCCTCCCACGTTTAACAAGGGTCCACTCACCATCCATGTTTGGAGTAGGAGTGGATAAACCTATTTGTTTTTAAATGAAAAATCAAATCAAATGAAATTAAAACAAAATATAACAAAAAGAGAAGACAAATTGTCTTTAAAAGGACAGTATTTCTGTTCCCAAATAAAATCAAATGTGCCCTGCCGCGACGTTTCGACCTTTGCTAGGTCTTTTTCAAGCAAAGGGCACTGGAGCTCTCAATATCAGTGGCTTGAAGGTCTGCACTCTACAGGAGCTAGAGCAAGAATGAGCTCTGCTCGGTGCTGCTCTCTATATAGGCTGGGAGGCCACTCCCCCTAAAAATTAAAAAGACGACTGAAAAATAAAAAAGGCGAACGAAAATTCAACTGAAAAAGGCTCCTATATGGAGTTAAATGGCAAATAATGCATTTAAAAGGTAAGTACATGTATTTTATATGTTTTTTATATGTTTTTAATGGTTTTAAGTGTTTCTGATATGAGTTTATAGGTTTTATCTTTCAGGTAAGTATTTAAATTTTTAAGGTAAGTATCTTATATGATTTTAATCTATATTTAGGTTTTCAGGTAAGTATATTTTGGTTTTAAGGTAAGTATATTTATGTTTTTCAGGTAGCTGTTTTTAAGGTAAATCTTTTTAACCCACTGTTTTTAAGGTAAGTATTTTTAACCCATTGTTTTTAAGGTAAGTATTTTTATCCCATTGTTTTTAAGGTAAGTATTTTTATCCCATTGTTTTTAAGGTAAGTATTTTTATCCAATTGTTTTTAAGATAAGTATTTTAACCCAATTGTTTTTAAGGTAAGTATTTTTAACCCAATTGTTTTTAAGGTAAGTATTTTTAACCCAATTGTTTTTAAGGTAAGTATTTTTTTAGCCAATTGTTTTTAAGGTAAGTATTTTTAACCAATTGTTTTTAAGCTGACTTAGATTTAGGCTAAGATCCTATGAACTTAGGGTTGGGGTCCAGATTGGGGTTGGGGTTAGGGCTTCTGACTTAGGTTTAGAATAAGGTCCTGTGACCTTAAGGTTAGGGTCCAGATTGGGGTTGGGGTTAGGGTTTTAAACTTAGATTTAGCATAGGGAAGGGTGGGGTTAAGGTTAGGGCCTAGGATGGGGGTAAGGTTAGGATTAGGGTTTGGACTTGGACTTGGGTGGGGTCAAAAAAGGACCCGGACTCCCCAAGCATTCCTCCCTAGTCACCCCTTTCGTGTCTCCAAATAAGAGATGAGCCCACGTAGTCTTAGGGTTAGAGGCCCGCCTGTCTAAAATTCTGTCCAGGTCGGGCATCACGCCTGGCGGATACGGACTAGAGTCCTTGTTTAGCCGGTCCATAAGGCTCTCAACAAATGGGCTGCCTGAGGTCACTTGAGAGTCCTGCGCTGGGGTTGTGTGCACCAGGGCAGTGACAGAGATTGATTGTGGTGGAGTATTTTCCCTACTGGATTCAGATTGTGGAAGTACTTTAGGCTCCTCCTGGGCCGAATCTTCCTGCTTGAGAAGCATTTTGAAGGGATTAGCCTTCCCCTTTTGAGTACCCACCGATTTGGTTGGGATTTTGGATTGTTGACCCTTGTTGGGCGCATTTGCCCTTACACTGTGTGCCCGTTGGTCTTTAAAAGCCTGCTGAATGGACTCATCATGTGACTCATGTGGTTCAACCAGGGTAGAGACCAAGGCTTCAACATGGTCTATTACACCCTGTGTCACGCGTGGCAGATTGTTCTTAGCCCATTTGGTAGCCACCCCAAAAGCAGTTTTCCAACCAGGATATAACTGCTTGGAAAGCTCTTCTTGCAGCTTTTCCAAAGACTCCTCATAATGGGCTTTGAGGATCATCAAAGTGGTATGGCCCCAATTCTTAGCATTAGCTAAAATCAACTTCTGAGTTTTAGCCAACGGGGCCGCTGGTTTAATCATGTTAGCCATAATCTCTACCATCCGGGAGATTTGGCGGGGTCCGTTTTGTCCATCCTCCAAAGTCACATTTTGTAGATGGTGGACAACCTTAATGGTTTTCTGTAGCAGGCGTGCAAGTTCCCTAAACTTGGGATCAGTAGGGATGTAATTTGGTTTGTCCCTACGAGGACCAATCTTTGGTCGGGGCCTGGTGTGTGGGACCTGACTGATATTTGGGTCAAAAGATGACCTCTTTTGGGATTCCCATTTTCTGGGGGTCTCTGAGCTCGGAAAGGGGGTCCGGAAGGAGGCACTGGCCGGTTAGGTTGAGGGAAAGACCCACTTCCCCCAGAAGGGGGAACAGGTAGTGCACGGTCCATCCTTCTACGCCCCCTCCCCTGCCCATCAACCCAAAAAGTACCCCTTTGGGTTTGGGGTTCATAATAGAACTGTGGTTGGGGACGCCGTCCCCTCCCACGTTTAACAAGGGTCCACTCACCATCCATGTTTGGAGTAGGAGTGGATAAACCTATTTGTTTTTAAATGAAAAATCAAATCAAATGAAATTAAAACAAAATATAACAAAAAGAGAAGACAAATTGTCTTTAAAAGGACAGTATTTCTGTTCCCAAATGAAATCAAATGTGCCCTGCCGCGACGTTTCGACCTTTGCTAGGTCTTTCTCAAGCAAAGGGCACTGGAGCTCTCAATATCAGTGGCTTGAAGGTCTGCACCCTTCAGGAGCTAGAGCAAGAATGAGCTCTGCTCGGTGCTGCTCTTTATATAGGCTGGGAGGCCACTCCCCCTGAAAATTAAAAAGACGAATGAAAAATAAAAAAGGCGAACGAAAATTCAACTGAAAAAGGCTCCTATATGGATTTGAATGGCAAATAATGCATTTTAAAGGTAAGTAAATATATTCTTATATGTTTTTATATGTTTTTAATGGTTTTAAGTGTTTCTAATATGAATTTATAGGTTTTAACTGTCAGGTAAGTATTTAAATTTTTAATGTAAATGTTTTTAGATTTATAATGAAAAGGTAAGTATCTTATATGATTTTAGACTGTATTTAGGTTTTCAGGTAAGTATATTTATATTTTTTTAAGGCAACTGTTTTTAAGGTAAGTATTCTTTAGCCCACTGTGTTTTTTAGGTAAGCATTTTTAACCCACTGTTTTTAAGGTAAGTATTTTAACCAATTGTGTTTGTAACCCACTTCATTTTAAGGTAAGTATTTGTAACT
Source organism: Acanthochromis polyacanthus (assembly GCF_021347895.1). NCBI lineage: Eukaryota > Metazoa > Chordata > Actinopteri > Pomacentridae > Acanthochromis > Acanthochromis polyacanthus. The sequence goes on along the minus strand of NC_067127.1, from coordinate 273,348 downwards.
GTTTTTAAGGTAAGTATTTTTTAACCCATTGTTTTTAAGGTAAGTATTTTATCCAACTTGTTTTTAAGATAAGTATTTTACCCAATTGTTTTTAAGGTAAGTATTTTTAACCAATTGTTTTTAAGGTAAGTATTTTTAACCCAATTGTTTTTAAGGTAAGTATTTTTTAGCCAATTGTTTTTAAGGTAAGTATTTTTAACCAATTGTTTTTAAGCTGACTTAGATTTAGGCTAAGATCCTATGACTTAGGGTTGGGGTCCAGATTGGGGTTGGGGTTAGGGCTTCTGACTTAGGTTTAGAATAAGGTCCTGTGACCTTAAGGTTAGGGTCCAGATTGGGGTTGGGGTTAGGGTTTTAAACTTAGATTTAGCATAGGGAAGGGTGGGGTTAAGGTTAGGGCCTAGGATGGGGGTAAGGTTAGGATTAGGGTTTGGACTTGGACTTGGGTGGGGTCAAAAAAGGACCCGGACTCCCCAAGCATTCCTCCCTAGTCACCCCTTTCGTGTCTCCAAATAAGAGATGAGCCCACGTAGTCTTAGGGTTAGAGGCCCGCCTGTCTAAAATCCTGTCCAGGTCGGGCATCACGCCTGGCGGATACGGAGTAGAGTCCTTGTTTAGCCGGTCCATAAGGCTCTCAACAAATGGGCTGCCTGAGGTCACTTGAGAGTCCTGCGCTGAGGTTGTGTGCACCAGGGCAGTGACAGAGATTGATTGTGGTGGAGTATTTTCCCTACTAGATTCAGATTGTGGAAGTACTTTAGGCTCCTCTGGGCCGAATCTTCCTGCTTGAGAAGCATTTTGAAGGGATTAGCCTTCCCCTTTTGGGTACCAACCGATTTGGTTGGGATTTTGGGTGATTTGCCCTTATTTGACGCAGTTGCCCTCACACTGTGTGCCCGTTGGTCTTTAGAAACCTCCTGAATGGACTCATCATGTGACTCATCCTGTGGTTCAACCAGGGTAGAGACCAAGGCTTCAACATGGTCTATTACACCCTGTGTCACGCGTGGCAAATTGTTCTTAGCCCATTTGGTAGCTACCCCAAAAGCAGTTTTCCAGCCAGAGTATAACTGCTTGGAAAGTTCTTCTTGCAGCTTTTCCAAAGACTCCTCATAATGGGCTTTGAGGATCATCAAAGTGGTATGGCCCCAATTCTTAGCATTAGCTAAAATCAAATTCTGCGTTTTAGCCAAGGGGGCCGCTGGTTTGATCATGTTAGCCATAATCTCTACCATCCGGGAGATTTGGCGAGGTCCATTTTGTCCATCCCCCAAAGTCACATTTTGTAGATGGTGGACAACCTGAATGGTTTTCTGTAGCAGGCGTGCAAGTTCCCTAAACTTGGGTTCAGTAGGGATATAATTTGGTTTGTCCCTACGAAGACCAATCTTTGGTCGGGGCCTGGTGTGTGGGACCTGTCTGATATTTGGGTCAAAAGATGACCTCTTTTGGGATTCCCATTTTCTGGGGGTCTCTGAGGTCGGAGAGGGGGTCCGGAAGGAGGCACTGGCCGGTTAGGTTGAGGGAAAGACCCACTTCCCCCAGAAGGGGGAACAGGTAGTGCACGGTCCATCCTTCTACGCCCCCTCCCCTGCCCATCAACCCAAAAAGTACCCCTTTGGGTTTGGGGTTCATAATAGAACTGTGGTTGGGGACGCCGTCCCCTCCCACGTTTGACAAGGGTCCACTCGCCATCCATGCTTGGAGTAGGAGTGGATAAACCTATTTGTTTTTAGATGAAAAATAAAATAAAATTAAATGAAAACAAAATATAACAAAAAGAGAAGACAAATTGTCTTTAAAAGGACAGTATTTCTGTTCCAAAATGAAATCAAATGTGCCCTGCCGCGACGTTTCGACCTTTTCCAGGTCTTCCTCAAGCTATGGGCACTGGAGCTCTCAATGTAAGTGGCTTTAAGGTCTGCACCCTTCAGGAGCTAGAGCAAGAATGAGCTCTGCTCGGTGCTGCTCTTTATATAGGCTGGGAGGCCACTCCCCCTGAAAATTAAAAAGACGAATGAAAAATAAAAAAGGCGAACGAAAATTCAACTGAAAAAGGCTCCTATATGGAGTTAAATGGCAAATAATGCATTTAAAAGGTAAGTACATGTATTTTATATGTTTTTTATATGTTTTTAATGGTTTTAAGTGTTTCTGATATGAGTTTATAGGTTTTATCTTTCAGGTAAGTATTTAAATTTTTAAGGTAAGTATCTTATATGATTTTAATCTATATTTAGGTTTTCAGGTAAGTATATTTTGGTTTTAAGGTAAGTATATTTATGTTTTTCAGGTAGCTGTTTTTAAGGTAAATCTTTTTAACCCACTGTTTTTAAGGTAAGTATTTTTAACCCATTGTTTTTAAGGTAAGTATTTTTATCCCATTGTTTTTAAGGTAAGTATTTTTATCCCATTGTTTTTAAGGTAAGTATTTTTATCCAATTGTTTTTAAGATAAGTATTTTAACCCAATTGTTTTTAAGGTAAGTATTTTTAACCCAATTGTTTTTAAGGTAAGTATTTTTAACCCAATTGTTTTTAAGGTAAGTATTTTTTTAGCCAATTGTTTTTAAGGTAAGTATTTTTAACCAATTGTTTTTAAGCTGACTTAGATTTAGGCTAAGATCCTATGAACTTAGGGTTGGGGTCCAGATTGGGGTTGGGGTTAGGGCTTCTGACTTAGGTTTAGAATAAGGTCCTGTGACCTTAAGGTTAGGGTCCAGATTGGGGTTGGGGTTAGGGTTTTAAACTTAGATTTAGCATAGGGAAGGGTGGGGTTAAGGTTAGGGCCTAGGATGGGGGTAAGGTTAGGATTAGGGTTTGGACTTGGACTTGGGTGGGGTCAAAAAAGGACCCGGACTCCCCAAGCATTCCTCCCTAGTCACCCCTTTCGTGTCTCCAAATAAGAGATGAGCCCACGTAGTCTTAGGGTTAGAGGCCCGCCTGTCTAAAATTCTGTCCAGGTCGGGCATCACGCCTGGCGGATACGGACTAGAGTCCTTGTTTAGCCGGTCCATAAGGCTCTCAACAAATGGGCTGCCTGAGGTCACTTGAGAGTCCTGCGCTGGGGTTGTGTGCACCAGGGCAGTGACAGAGATTGATTGTGGTGGAGTATTTTCCCTACTGGATTCAGATTGTGGAAGTACTTTAGGCTCCTCCTGGGCCGAATCTTCCTGCTTGAGAAGCATTTTGAAGGGATTAGCCTTCCCCTTTTGAGTACCCACCGATTTGGTTGGGATTTTGGATTGTTGACCCTTGTTGGGCGCATTTGCCCTTACACTGTGTGCCCGTTGGTCTTTAAAAGCCTGCTGAATGGACTCATCATGTGACTCATGTGGTTCAACCAGGGTAGAGACCAAGGCTTCAACATGGTCTATTACACCCTGTGTCACGCGTGGCAGATTGTTCTTAGCCCATTTGGTAGCCACCCCAAAAGCAGTTTTCCAACCAGGATATAACTGCTTGGAAAGCTCTTCTTGCAGCTTTTCCAAAGACTCCTCATAATGGGCTTTGAGGATCATCAAAGTGGTATGGCCCCAATTCTTAGCATTAGCTAAAATCAACTTCTGAGTTTTAGCCAACGGGGCCGCTGGTTTAATCATGTTAGCCATAATCTCTACCATCCGGGAGATTTGGCGGGGTCCGTTTTGTCCATCCTCCAAAGTCACATTTTGTAGATGGTGGACAACCTTAATGGTTTTCTGTAGCAGGCGTGCAAGTTCCCTAAACTTGGGATCAGTAGGGATGTAATTTGGTTTGTCCCTACGAGGACCAATCTTTGGTCGGGGCCTGGTGTGTGGGACCTGACTGATATTTGGGTCAAAAGATGACCTCTTTTGGGATTCCCATTTTCTTGGGGGTCTCTGAGCTCGGAAAGGGGGTCCGGAAGGAGGCACTGGCCGGTTAGGTTGAGGGAAAGACCCACTTCCCCCAGAAGGGGGAACAGGTAGTGCACGGTCCATCCTTCTACGCCCCCTCCCCTGCCCATCAACCCAAAAAGTACCCCTTTGGGTTTGGGGTTCATAATAGAACTGTGGTTGGGGACGCCGTCCCCTCCCACGTTTAACAAGGGTCCACTCACCATCCATGTTTGGAGTAGGAGTGGATAAACCTATTTGTTTTTAAATGAAAAATCAAATCAAATGAAATTAAAACAAAATATAACAAAAAGAGAAGACAAATTGTCTTTAAAAGGACAGTATTTCTGTTCCCAAATAAAATCAAATGTGCCCTGCCGCGACGTTTCGACCTTTGCTAGGTCTTTTCAAGCAAAGGGCACTGGAGCTCTCAATATCAGTGGCTTGAAGGTCTGCACTCTACAGGAGCTAGAGCAAGAATGAGCTCTGCTCGGTGCTGCTCTCTATATAGGCTGGGAGGCCACTCCCCCTAAAAATTAAAAAGACGACTGAAAAATAAAAAAGGCGAACGAAAATTCAACTGAAAAAGGCTCCTATATGGAGTTAAATGGCAAATAATGCATTTAAAAGGTAAGTACATGTATTTTATATGTTTTTATATGTTTTTAATGGTTTTAAGTGTTTCTGATATGAGTTTATAGGTTTTATCTTTCAGGTAAGTATTTAAATTTTTAAGGTAAGTATCTTATATGATTTTAATCTATATTTAGGTTTTCAGGTAAGTATATTTTGGTTTTAAGGTAAGTATATTTATGTTTTTCAGGTAGCTGTTTTTAAGGTAAATCTTTTTAACCCACTGTTTTTAAGGTAAGTATTTTTAACCCATTGTTTTTAAGGTAAGTATTTTTATCCCATTGTTTTTAAGGTAAGTATTTTTATCCCATTGTTTTTAAGGTAAGTATTTTTATCCAATTGTTTTTAAGATAAGTATTTTAACCCAATTGTTTTTAAGGTAAGTATTTTTAACCCAATTGTTTTTAAGGTAAGTATTTTTAACCCAATTGTTTTTAAGGTAAGTATTTTTTTAGCCAATTGTTTTTAAGGTAAGTATTTTTAACCAATTGTTTTTAAGCTGACTTAGATTTAGGCTAAGATCCTATGAACTTAGGGTTGGGGTCCAGATTGGGGTTGGGGTTAGGGCTTCTGACTTAGGTTTAGAATAAGGTCCTGTGACCTTAAGGTTAGGGTCCAGATTGGGGTTGGGGTTAGGGTTTTAAACTTAGATTTAGCATAGGGAAGGGTGGGGTTAAGGTTAGGGCCTAGGATGGGGGTAAGGTTAGGATTAGGGTTTGGACTTGGACTTGGGTGGGGTCAAAAAAGGACCCGGACTCCCCAAGCATTCCTCCCTAGTCACCCCTTTCGTGTCTCCAAATAAGAGATGAGCCCACGTAGTCTTAGGGTTAGAGGCCCGCCTGTCTAAAATTCTGTCCAGGTCGGGCATCACGCCTGGCGGATACGGACTAGAGTCCTTGTTTAGCCGGTCCATAAGGCTCTCAACAAATGGGCTGCCTGAGGTCACTTGAGAGTCCTGCGCTGGGGTTGTGTGCACCAGGGCAGTGACAGAGATTGATTGTGGTGGAGTATTTTCCCTACTGGATTCAGATTGTGGAAGTACTTTAGGCTCCTCCTGGGCCGAATCTTCCTGCTTGAGAAGCATTTTGAAGGGATTAGCCTTCCCCTTTTGAGTACCCACCGATTTGGTTGGGATTTTGGATTGTTGACCCTTGTTGGGCGCATTTGCCCTTACACTGTGTGCCCGTTGGTCTTTAAAAGCCTGCTGAATGGACTCATCATGTGACTCATGTGGTTCAACCAGGGTAGAGACCAAGGCTTCAACATGGTCTATTACACCCTGTGTCACGCGTGGCAGATTGTTCTTAGCCCATTTGGTAGCCACCCCAAAAGCAGTTTTCCAACCAGGATATAACTGCTTGGAAAGCTCTTCTTGCAG